>NW_017307963.1:318627-321480 GCF_000935625.1 Nanorana parkeri | reverse complement strand
ACATTAAAACAGAGATGCACTAATCCCGGGAGCTCCGTGTGTTCCTTACACATGACAGCCTCCTCCTAACTTTTGAATTTTTCTCTAGTCTAGTCTTGGAGCTAAAAAGTATCGGTACATGTACTCGTACTTGTACCGAGTACTGTACTTGGTATCTGTGCAACCAAAATTTAGATACATATCTGCCTTCATGAAAAGAACATACTCTCGTGTTTTTTTGGTGCGTCTGATCAACTCACTGGAAATAATATGGCGTTGTCCCTGCAGATAAACTCGCCTTCATGTGAACAGTAGTATAATTCTATTAGGCATTGTTCAGTGATCCTTGCTGAGTAGAATTCGCGCCAGTGGTAATGGTGGGAAAGTATGCACGAGTTGACATGCTGATTCCTACTTTGAGCCCTTACGACCTAGTAGAGATATTAGTGGCTATTGGAGTATAGGATAAAAATATGTTGTTTATTTTCAATTTTTAATAATATTGTTTCGTTATTTGTCTAATATATGCATTTGTATTTTATCTTATATCTGTTGGTGAAACATTTCCCATTGAATTGATCCGATGGGACGCCTAGTGGGTGTGGTCTAGTTCATCTATTATGTCTCCCAGAATATAAGTTGATAATGAAGTGTGGCCGTCAGACCTGCCGTCCCTTTGATAACGTCTTAATGATGAAACGCGTTAGTGGCGGGTCTTTCTGACATCACACTTTTCATTCTGAGTAGACGGAGTTTTACATTGTTGCCGGCCGGCTGTGTTGTGGAAATGTTATTAGGATGTGTTTTTAGTATATTGAATATGTGAATATTGTCAACATGTCTCTCAGTGTCAGGATTGCTGGGCTACGCTCTATTGGAGCGTGGCTGGGATTAATCAGCACTGAGTGTAAACCATTGGAGTGGATATCTTCCTGTGGATGTGGAGACGCGGCCGCTGCGCACAGAGGGGGAGAGTGATTTTGCGTTGCGGAGCAGTGTCCTCTTAGCGAGTGTATGGGCGCCCCTGCGTTCCTCGGCGCGGGTACATTTGCTTTGAGAAAGCGGTATCATTTTGGATACATATCTGCCTTTATGAAAGGAACATACGCTCGTATCTTTTTGGTGCGTCTGATCAACGCGCTGGAAATAATATGGCGTTGTCCCTGCAGATAAGCTCGCATTCATGAGAACCGTAGTATAATTTCTATTGGATGTTGCTCACTGAGCAATGCTGGATAGAGTTCGCTCCAGTGGTAACGGCGAGAGTATGTGTGCGGGTCTGGTCAGAGCGGCGCCCATAGTCAAGCATGCTGACTCCTTTGTGTAGTGTTTTGGCGGGAAATTTGTTGCACATGGTTTAAGTCACATGCACTAGCAGCTGTGAGCTATGCACACTGCTTCTGCTCATGCACGAGCATATACTCCCCTTTTCTATTGTCTGTTCAAGTGTATACATGTGTCTCATTAGCTGACTCTGTGTTATGTTGATGTATTGAGGAAGCGATTGGCTGTTGGGGCCACCACTTCCTGATTGTCATTCCTTTTGTGTGCTATAAATAAAAGGATCGGACTCCATTCAGGAGGACTGATACTGAGAATCCAACGTGACAACAGACAGTGAGTCTGTTTCCTTGGGGCTGCTGAGCGCGCTCGATCAAATTATAATAAGAGAGCTGAGATCTGTGCTTTTTAGCGCAGCGGATTGTAATGCGCAGGAGCGTATATTCATTTCTACAACAGCTGTTGTATTCCTAAAGGCCGTGACACACTGCACGCGAAGCCGAGCAGAGCGAAGCAAAGCTATCCGGCACGGAGCTTTGCGTGCAGTGTGTGAGCTGAGTGCAGTCAGATGATTGACAGCACCTTTAGCCAATCGGCTCGTCCGTAACAACCTGCCAGCTGTCGCATCGCGACGCGCTGGTTTATACGCGCGAGCCGATTGGCTGAAGTTGAAATTGTTCATCTCGGCACGCTCAGCTCCGCGAGCTCTCGCAAGCTGAGCTGCCGAGCAGAAAATTACATGACACACTGCTCGCAAAGGCAGCGCGCCCCCGCTCCGCGCTGCTTCGCGTGCAGTGTGTCACGGCCTTAAATGTGAGTTTTTATTGCTTTAATGTAATAAAATGTTGTAAATACTACACCATGAGGGTTTCCATTTGCCTTTTATCACGAGTGAATATTGGGGATGAGCGATGTGAAAGGAGCGAAATACGAAGAGGGAGAACGTTGAGAGTTTCCTTGATTTTCTTAAACGCTTCATTTGCTGTTATTGACAGCCAGCTATTGTGGTGAGTGCATAGTCACTGGGGGGCGCTTTTTGGGCCCACGGAGGAGCACTGCATTTATTGGAACACTGAATTGTTTTCACACCAGTTTGCTGTGCCTGCACTCAGGCCCGTATTCCCCACAAGGCCACCGAGGCCAGGCCAGGCGACGTGGAGTTCCCCGACGCCCGAAACGTATAGTGCTGGGCGGTAAGTTGCCTTCTACATTTAGTCCTGCTTTGGGAAGGCAGGACTAAATGTAGTGTGAGGAATCCGCTCGCTCGTTAACAAGTGATTGCGGCGATGTCGCCGCAATCACTTGTAAAATGTGTGCTGCCGTCCGTCCTCCCCCCTCCCCCCCCCACCTCTCTCTGCCGGCTCTGTCTTCGGGACTCCGTCCTCCCCCCAGCCGCCGAGTCTCTCTCCTGTCCGTGCCACCGATGTACACAGTGAGAGGGGAGAGCTTTGCTCTTCCCATCTCAGCTGTGACAGGAGTTCTTGCACAGTGCTGTGCTAGAACTCCTGTATTGGAGGTGACAGGGTCAATAAAGAGAACCTGTTACCTCCAATTGCTATCACACAGGGGATTGTTTTCTCCTGTGTGATAGCA
>NW_017307963.1:292402-318565 GCF_000935625.1 Nanorana parkeri | reverse complement strand
TTTGGGGGGGGGGTTCGGTTGGCGGGGAGGGGGCGCATTGCGGTACCTGGCCTTGGGGCGGCAGGGAGAGCAAATCCGACCCTGCCTGCACTCTAGGATTTGGAGAGAGTTTCTTTTTTTCTCAATGGAAAAAGCTTTCACATTTTCACTATTAGGGACTGGACTGTTTTCTGGATTGACTGGTTTTTTATACTCTGATTATTTTATACTCTGATTATTTTATCAGTATCAGTCCTCTAGATTTTTATGTATTTACTTCACTGTTTCCCATTATTTCATGTTTTTTAGGTTGTACACATTTTTTAAATAATAATACCATTTATATTTACCTTTGGGCAATTTATATATATGCACTTTTTCTATGCACGTCACTAGAAGGTTTTTTAGCGCTGTACAGTTATTCTAATGATCAATTGAGGCTTATAGCCTTTGTGTAGCAACTTTTACCCTACTGATGCCATTTATTTGCTTCCATTAGCGCAGATCAATTTACTATCACAAATGCAGTTCCTAACCTTGGTTATTCATTGGTATTCAAAGGGAAGCTATAATGTTATTTTGACAATTGTATTTCCTTTTAATTTTATGTTTAAAAATATCTTTGTATTATCTTTATAAAATGTTTCTTTAAAAAAATACACTTAAGATAGGGTGGTTCTAGGCTTCAACGTGTCCAGTGTATGCTGGACTGTCTGATAAGAAAGCCCAGCACTAGCTCTGCACTTAACTGCGCTTGTAGACTAAGGAAATAGATGGTGCCATTTCTACTAGTAGAGGAAGAGAGGGGTGGTTTCCAGATGGACCACCAGGACCCTAATACTTTGTTGCTATCCTGCAGGAAAGACCCTTTTAGTGAATGAGACAGGCATGTGGACTGCAAGTGCAGTGCATTCAGAGTCCTTTTGGGCAGTGATGTAAGGCTTGTTAAGGGGATTTAAGGTCTAGGTTTTTGGATAGAAAATTTTTCCAGGTGACTTTGTACTAGTAAAAACAATTGTAGAGTCCCCCCGACCCACAAAGGCCTCTGGTGGACCCTCAAAGGCAGGGAGGGTTGTGAACAGTAAATTGGGTGCCAGTGACTTTAAGGACTTTTTAGATGCATTATGTTTGAACAGCCAAGGCAGGAAATAGGGTTTAGGGCTTAAGACGTCCATAGCAAAAATAGACTCCAGACTCACTAATCCCTTCCAGCTTCTACAGTGCAGGAATACTTTCGTGTTAGTCGAGCAGAGTATGACATTGTATAGTAAAGCAACAGCTGAATAGGGGATATGCATGAGATCTTCCCTGAGAGAGACACCAGACTTCCTCCTGAGGTCCATTCCATCCTGGTACCGCTACCAGTTTTAGGGCTCCTCTGGTTTTGCTCCCCAGTTATTTCCAGATGCAACCTTATTCCATATCGGACCTCCTGTAGGCTTGAGGCCAGCTTCTTCAACCTTGTACATCCCACCCCCAGGCTAAGCCCGGGGTTGGACTGGTGGAGCACATGGCAATTCCTGAGTATTAATGCATTTCCCCAGCATACACCACTGGCCATGAAACTCCTGAAATTTGGCTGGGGAGGCATAGACACTCCTGGTGTTCCATGTGGCCTATTTAAGGAACAGAGCGGAAGTAGGCAGTTGATAGATGGTCTTCAGCTGTTACCTGCGAGTTGAATCAACCTGTTCCTGAGTTCTGCCTTCCCATTGTTGACCAGTCCTGCCCCTGGTGTGACCTTTACAAGTTCCTGACCGCGGCTTGTCTCTGCTGATTTCCTGGTGTGACCTTGACCTGTCTCTTCACCACAACCCTGCCTTCTTCCCTGCCTGCTGTCTTTTTTCTTAGCTGCCAACCATCAAACCATCACCAGTTCCAGACTATGCTCTCAGCCTTCTGTGTGCTTCAGTTTCCAGGCCATTGAAAAGGAATTTGCTGTACTTCAGTAAAGGACCAATTTCCTAGGCTCCTCATACAGGCTGCCAACCTAGGAGGACCAGACAATCCAAACACATCTCTCTCCCAGGCTTCAGCCCAAAGGGAAGACTGACTTCCCAAGGTCACTTCTGACTTTGGAAAGTCAGCATGCACCACTGGTAACAAGCCTCCTAGTGGTTGGCCAGGGAGGTACAAACATTGCTCAAACAGATTAGTGCAGCTTCCCAAACTATAGTCAGAGACACTCCCCAGCAGCAGGCAAAAGCAAATCACCAGAGCTCAGATGAAACTGCAGAAAGCCAAACTATCGCTCCAAATGAGACTGGATACAGCCTGACAGCCTTTAAATTTAAATAGAAGCTTATGTTAGGGTGGCTATATATGCTATGAGCAATACAAACCCACACACATGCACAATCACATACAGACACACAAAGGTTGGACTTGATGGACCAGTGTCTTTATTTAACCTCAAATACTATGTAACTATACTGTATGTATTGCAGGTTTATCAAGGTTGGGTCTCCCATTGCCTTTAGAAACTCATATTGTACCATGTGACATTTTACCTGCAAAGGTCCTGAAATAAATAAATACAAAGCTGTGTGCCCTGGCAATTCCACACTGGTTGGGTTTATCTTGTTTTTTTACTATTACCAGGGATGTTTACATTGGCCTTGGACCATCAACTCGGTTGCCAGTCACGTGAGCAATATCTTTAGAAGGCGAGAATACAGCCAACTATAAACAGCTCTTGGTGTGTCGTGGTGTGGTCTACACCCCTTCACTACTGAATTGCAATGGAGAACTTGTGTAACGACAACCTTTAAAGCATTCCATGAGTGTTTGGGCTCCTACCTTGGCAACCTATGAGAAAACTGAGAATACTGTTGGATGAGTGGTCCAGGGCTTGTTTGGTATCCCATACATACAAAACAAAGCAGATACCTGCTACACTATACAAAATGACCGGTTTACTGAGTCTAGGCAATCACATCCATGAAAGAATAATATTTCCTTCAAAAAAAGTATCAGTGTCTGGGATCCAAACCAATCAGTTAAAGAGTGAACTGACCAGTTGCCAATGTGAATAATAAAAAGCTAAATGAAATCTCAGCCATCTTTGGAGGTAAATGTTCTTCTCACTATGAGCATTTGTTGCCCACTGTCCGCACTCATTAATATGAATCACTCTACAGTGTTTATATGCAGTGTTTATATACTTTATATGCAGAGCTACCTTCGTCTGTAGCCACTACTAAACAGAAGAAAGGAGTAGGGATAGGCTCGATGTCCGAGTCGACCAACAGTTCAACTCGAACATCGGTAGTTTGTGTGTTCGGCGAACACATGAACTATCAGGGCGTTCGGGAGGCTGTTCGCCCGCCGAGCGCCCCACAAGGCACAGCACACCGCACAGTGTCTTGTGAAGCCCTGATTGGGTAAAGCAATGCACCTGACCACAAGTCAGGTGCAAGACTTTGCCCAATCATGTCACAGCGCACTGTAAAAGCCATGACTGGGCAAATTAATGATGACTTTGCCCAATCATGGCTCACAGGTAAGTCCTGTCAGGTGTTGGACAAATGCAAACAGTTGGGTGGTGATGTCACCGCTGGCTCCACCCAATTGTTTATATTTTGCCGCCATCTGTCAGAATGCCATTCATCACAAATGGACGGGTCAGCAGGCGCCAGGTTTTTTTTTTCTTTTTTATTTCTATTTATTTATTGTATTTTTTATTTTGTCAAGTCGTCGTCGTGGACAACGCTGGACATCGTGATTGATCCTAGGATTACGTTGGTGGGTCCATTTTTGTTTTTTTTTGTTCTTTTAAATAAAAGACTTATCAAAAACTTGTCTTTCGTTTGTTTTTTTTCAGTTAAAGGATTTTTTCGAAACTGTGCAGTCTTTTTTTTACAATTTTAATTTAACCCTTTAGTGAATGGGTAGGGGTATAAATACCCCTTACTCATTCACAAAGGGGGCCGCATCTGGGTGCCATTATGATCAACACAGCACTGACTGTCCCTTACTCAGAACCAGGTCCCTCTGCCCCTCTTTTGTTCTCAATGCTCACTCTTTATGGTCCAATGTTAGACCGCTATAAAATGTACTATTTATTTACCAAAAGTATTATACTGGTTTAAAAACCCTGTATAAAGAAGAAAAAAGAAAAAAGTAGTGGTGAAAAAGTAGTGTGGCTCTAAAAGGTGTCAACCGTTTTTCAGCTCATAAAAGTAAGATGTATGGCTTTATGATGTGAAATAATATATACATCAATATCCGTTTTATAGCCTTTTGCTGACCTTGAGTACTGGAATTTCTATTTTTACTCTTTCATATAGCTTATTGCAAAGTCATCCATCATTGAATTCACATTCCAATCCACATTTTTTTCACTGTACCAGTGACTGGTTTATTTTCAGGATAAATAAGCAACAGTGGCCTACATTTTTTTCTTCTGATGCACATGGATTTCATCTCTGGTATTTCCCCACCATGAGGGTGCAAACACTATCCAACAATGTAGTGGATGTGTATTTCAAAGTAAGGTCAAGGAATACATTCTAAGATAGACTGCAATCAGAAAAAAAAGGCCACACCCCGATTCATTCATACATAAACACAGATTAGCTCCCACATGAAAGTGCTCACTTTGAAAACTAAAGAGAAGAGATCCTTATCTCTCTGAAAAATATTTTATGAATATATATTTATCAGCATATATAGAGATCAATCCCGTTGTTTATTAAAGTTGAGTGAATTTAGGTGTGAGGCGTGTCACCAAGGCTGTGTACAGTGTTTTACCAGGGCTATGCGCGACGTGTCATCAGGGCTATCTGCGACATGTCATCAGGGCTGTGTGTGACGTGTCATCAGGGCTGTGTGCAACATGTCATCAGGGCTGTGTGCGACATGTTACCAGGGCTGTGTGCGGTGGGTAACCAGGGCTGTGTGCGGCCTCTCATCTGGGCTTTGTGTGGTATCTCGTGGGCGTCAGGAAGCGGGAGGAAGAGGAGATGTATGGTTGAACCAGCACTGGAAACAAGTGTCGCGAAAGTCCCCACAAAGCTGCTGTGAGGTCCCCAGCAAGCGCGGGACCTCATGCAGTGGCTTCCATTTAAAGACTTAAAGTGCAGTGTCTGTGCTTAGTATCGGGGCATTTTTACGAGTACAAGTACTCATGAAAATGCCCAGTATCAGTGCATCCCTACTCAGGTATTAAATCTTAAAAATGCGTTCAACTGCCTTAGCTATGAACAAAAATGTTGCTTATTTGTGCATCACTGGGCTGTAGAGTGAGCTTGGAGTGGTGGCTACTTTACAACACACACAGGGACCATGGGGAACAAAAAAGGCCACCATCAAGAAGGAAGGACAGTGTCAGCACCAATTCAGAGAAGATTTGAGGATCTACAGCTGAGTGATACACAAATAAGATGCATTTTTGTTATTACTTAGGGTACTTGAATGCATTTTTAAAATTGAATTCCTGAGTTTAGTGTCAATTTAAGGTGGTTTTATGTTTTGCTTAAGTGTTCAAAGGGCTTCAAATTGTTCCTGAGGGTTAAGGAATTGCATTTCAACTATCCTTGACCTGTTCTTGGTTTTTTTTTAAGGGGATGAGATCACACAGAGCAATACTAACCTTACCCCACAAAATATGGACAAACACTCTTAGGTCATCACATACAATGATGGACCCAGAGCAACATCATCAGGATAGGACATGTCCACTGGTCCTGCATTGTACATGATGATGTTGGCTAGAAGTCTGGTGACAAGAAAGGTCCGAGATCAACCTGGATGTCACAAACACTACAGGTGGAGGAAGAAGACCACCAGACCAAGGATTATACTGTATATATTGCTCCGTGTTAGCCATTTACAAAAAACAAAACAAGCATCCTTTTTTTTTTTTTTTTTAGCTGGGGGAAGCAATAACTCAGCAAAAAGGTGAGCAGTGTGTGACCTCATCAGCTACCTCTCCATCTGACAAAAAAATATTTTGAAATCAACTTTTTTCAAAATACACATAAATAAAAAAAAGAAAGAAATCCTTTTTTTAAGTGCAAATATCACCTAAGCTGCTTAATGAGTAAACTTGAGAGATGCCACTTAGGTGAAATGAAGCTAATGGTAAAATGGGTTATTTTGCCAAAATCACTGCCCTCCCTGTAGTAGATAGGGGATAGAGAATTATGTACATGTGGCTGGTTGTAAGGGTCTATTTACATTAAGGCAGAACTCCATGTACTGCTAAACACACATTTTTTTTACCTGCAGAAAGATTTGTAGCTCTGCACAATTAGTCTTGTGATTTACACACTCCTGCCATACTGCACAGCTAGAGAAATGACACACTTGTTTCCCTATTAAGCAATGCAGCTTACTGTGTTTCCACATTGCCTTCACCCATCATCCTGGGCAATGAACCCTTATTATTACCTCTGTCCAACCAGCAGGGAAGTGACCCAGGTAGCAGTAAAGTTAAACCATTAAATAGCCGAGTGATCTTTGTGGTTGTGCGATGTGGCTGAGGAATGGATCACAACACTTGCTGTATGACATTACAAACAAGTTAAAAGACATGTATGTAAAGGCTATATGTTTGCCAATTGCCTGCATTGTCACGTTACCGAGCCGGCTTTCTCCAATGTGAGAGAGTGAGGTTTCTCCTGCTGCCCCTGAGTAATTACAGGATCAACGAATATCTGACTAGGGTTGCCGCCTTTTTTTCAAACAATAAATACCCCAAATACTCTAGTGGTGCACAGCAATTTGTTTTGGAGAACTTACAGGAGAGAGCGAGGAGAGACAGCCAGGGGAGAGAGTGAAGAGAGACAGCCAGGGGAGAGAGTGAAGAGAGACAGAAATGGGAGAAAGCAAGGAGAGACAGCCATGACAGAGAGCCGGGGGGGGGAGAGAGGAGAAAAAGCCAGGAGAGAGAGTGAGGAGAGACAGCCAGGGAAGAGAGAGGAGGAGAGACAACCATGGATGAGAGAGGAGAGACAGCCAGAAAAGTGAGAAGAGACAGTCAGGAAAGAGAGCCAGGGGAAAGAGAGGAGAAAAAGCCAGGAGAGAGTGAGGAGAGACAGCCAGGGAAGAGAGAGGAGAGACAGCCATGGAAGAGAGAGGAGAGACAGACAGAAAAGAGAGAAGAGACAGCAATAGGAGA
Organism: Nanorana parkeri; assembly: GCF_000935625.1. Classification (NCBI taxonomy): domain Eukaryota; kingdom Metazoa; phylum Chordata; class Amphibia; order Anura; family Dicroglossidae; genus Nanorana; species Nanorana parkeri. The sequence continues at coordinate 311,463 of NW_017307963.1, read as the reverse complement.
GACAGCCGGGGAAGAGAGAGGAGAGACAGCCAGAAAAGTGAGAAGAGACAGCCAGTAAAGAGAGCCAGGGGAAAGAGAGGAGAAAAAGCCAGGAGAGAGTGAGGAGAGACAGCGAGGGAAGAGAGAGGAGAGACAGCCAGGGAAGTGAGCAAGTTAAGGCAGCCAGGGGAGAGCACAAGGAGAGACAGCCAGGGGAGAGCGCAAAGAGAGACAGTCAGGGGAGAGTGCAAGGAGAGACAGCCAGGAGGATGAACGAAGAGAGACAGCCAGGACAGACAGTGAGGAGAGACAACCAGGACAGAGAGCGAGGAGAGACAGCCAGGGGAGAGAGAGGAGAAACAGCCAGGATAGAGAGAGGAGAGACAGCCAGGAGTATAAGCAAGGAGAGACAGCCAGGAGACAGAGAGCAAGGAGAGACAAGAGATTGAGTCCTTCAAGACTTATCTGCACCCTGTGTTTCAGACACCTCCTTGCTCTCAGAGTTTCAACGTCCCTCTGTGCCCCGTGCCTCCTCCATGCACTCAAATTGGAATACTCGAACCCTGTGGTTGCCCCTGTCTACCTGATATTGTGACATCTTGCCAGCCCCGCTGAAACCTGGACACAGCATATACAGAACTCAAAACCCGGACTGTCGGAGTGAATCCCAAACAGCTGGCAAACCTATATCTAATACTACAAAACAGCACCTCAAACTGGGGAGATTGACTTTTCAACAATGTTAGTATCTGTACTAGTAAGTTCACTGAAAAAGAACAAAAACATTTTTTTTTAAATTGGCACCCCAGGGTCCGAATGATAGGTCGAAGAATGAGATGAGGGACAGAGAGCAAGGAGACTTTGCAATGGAGCTCTGAAGCTTTTAATTGCTTTTTTATTTGCTATGTGTACACGCTGAGAAAGCTCATACCTTTGGTCTGCTTTGACTTTTGTTAATCTCATCAGACATTAGTGCTTAATAACAATAACATGAATGTGTTTGTGTAATAAAATACATAGCAAGGTGTGTAAACCACAATAATTAACCTTTGTTCTCTGTCAAGGCGTCCTTGGATGAAGATAATGTCAAGAAACCACACATGGCTCATGGTATATAAAGATGTATGTTGCAATAAGTTTGCTTTGTTTATCTATTTTATATGTACTGTCAAAACCACAAGAAAAACGGCAGAGCAGCCATTATTAATAAGGGTTCTGTGGAACACCAGGGTTCCTCCAGAGTTTGCTAGGGATTCCTTGAGCAATGGCCGAACCTACCTCCCACCTTGTAGTGCCTAGATAGTTTTGGGTCTAATGCCACTTGGAGGAGCCAGTGGTATGACACCAATGATCTTTTTAACTATCTGGAAGGGTGGCATTCTGACAATGCTGAAAAAGGGAAAATTCTTTTCACTGACCACAATGCAAGGGGCATTCGTCTTAATGATCCTCGATGACTTTATTGTAGCAGCTTTTTCCCTGAGACCTGAAAATTATTTCAAGAGTTCCCCTGGGTTAGAAGGATTGAGAAAGACTGCCTTAGAGGAATAAGGTTGATTTACTAAAGGAGTAAAGGCTGTTCACTTAGGAAAGTGTATGTTTACTTTGCAAAGTGAATAATAGTAAAACAAATTGTCATCACTTCCCTCTGATGCTCTTGTTTGTGGGAATGAGACGGTTGGTCCTGCATTGTACTTGATGTGACCTCTAGTTGGAGCAACTTAGAGAAGAGACTTCAGGGAACTAGTCGTACAGATGGCGGAAGTCTGCAGGAGCACAGCATAGGCAGGTATTACTTCTTTTTCCGCTACCCCTAGACTTGACAAGCATTTAACCCTTGCAGTTTGCGATAGCCTATTTTGTTTTCCTGCCTACAGTGATATACCCTAGGGCAGCGGTCGCCACCAAATTTTGGTGGTCCCCGGGCCTCTCTGATGCCGTGCAGGCTGGGCCGTCATTGAAGTGGCACGGAGGCTCCGGAGCTGCTTATATATATCGATATATATAGATATATGATAGATAGATATACACACACACACACACACACACACACACACACACACACACATATGAAAATATATTTATATATGAGGAAACAAAAAATATGAGAATATACTGTATATATATTGTTAAAAAATTCATACTAGTGGTCCGCGATATTTAAAATTATGAATTTAGTGGTCCATGAGGTCTTGAAAGGTTGGCGACCGCTGCCCTAGGGCACAGGGTTCTTCAAACACAAAAAGGGACCTGACATGCAGGTGACGGGTATGGGGTGCAACTATTGATTCAGGTATATATTAACCCACTACATGTTTACTTTAAGATGATAGAGATGGACACAAGGAAGGGGAAAGTATGGTCACTAACTTCATATAGGAAGTTGTCCATCGGCCCAACTCCTTTAACTTCCTGTGTTTCACTATGTGCCAATCAATGTGATAGGCAGTCTTATTAACCAATGATGAGGTGCTTGAAACAGGAGAGGGTTAGTCCAAACACGAACTTCCAAACTCAATGCTGTTGTAAAATCTCTGCCTCAGTGACTTGGCAACAATTCACACCTTCAGCCATGTAATTCCAACCTCCCACTATAAAAGCCTGTCCTAGACTTCGCATTGTCACACTGTTGGAACTTCTTGCACAGCCTCACAGAGAAACACAAGCACACAGTCAGATATGCATGCTGCACATGGCTTGTCTAAAACAGGAAGGAAACCACAGCTTTATTTTCTACCTTATTCAATACAACAGAGAATCTACCATAGATACATAACAGAACTTACAAACACTGCCATCTAGTGACCGAAATTGTATACTGCAGGACTTATTGCTATAAACACAGTAATGTGTATTCTAACACACACTGTGCTACACTCCTGATTTGGACTATAAACCCCCCTACCCTCATCTGCCTTACATAGAGCTGAGTTATTTTATAGTTCGCAGAAGCTATCTTGTTTGAGGTCTCACTTCTGTGGACAGGACAAGAAAAGGACACATTTTCTAGCAGGACCAATAGGAACTTTTCTGTACTTGGAGAAGATTTAATTAGTCAGATAAACAAAGTGAATGCAGCCACCACATCTATGGACTGGAAAGCTGCAATGTATAAGAGTTTTGTTCTTGGGTTTCCACACACCACAACTGAAAGTATGTAGTCAACAGAGATGTTTAAAAAATGTGTATTTAGCTGTTTGGACAAAATTGTCCTTCATGTCTGCAAAGGCTCAACAACATTTTTAAGCTTCTATTTTCCAGGCTAATATGTTAAACCATTAGTGAAACTCACCTCATAACAACAGAACAGGGTTAGCAATAGTGCAAATAATCTTTATCGGGTATATACAAATGAACAAAACCTAATAAAAAAACGTATGTCCAATTCTGTGTTTGTTTTACAAAGTTTCCTTTTGTTTGCATTCCTCTGACTAGGAGTCTCTACTAAATGTCAATAGGAGGATTTAATCCAGATAATAGGACTATTTGTAAGGTTGTGGGTAGGGCATGTAGAACTGGTATTTGCAGTTCTGAGAATGTTTTTTTTTCTTCCAGTCTTGCATGAATGGGTGACGAGTTGTATTGTCAGTGAATGGATTCCCGTCTAAGTCTCAACAGTTTTCTTCCCTGGACTTTAGGATAGAGACAGGAGGCAATCCTTGTGCCCCAGACAAGGCCTTCCTCACCTGACCATGCACAGCTATGGGAGGCCATTGACCTTGTATGGGGCACTGGTGGTTTGTAAATACTAAACTTACAGACACAACCGATTGAAAACCCAGCACCGATAATCTTAAAGCTGAAATCTGGATTGCTTCATCTTTTTTCTACTACCATCATCTCCCCATGTGAAATACTTTGTCAGTTTTTAGGATTACCTTTTTCTTTAGCTTAAAAGATTTTTATGAGGGGTCTAAGCACTCCCTACATGACTGTGCTGTGCAGGACTACATTTCCAATGAGTACTCCAATGGGGTCCCACTATGTAACTATGTAATACTCGAGAATGTAGTATGTGTGATGGGTGGCTATGTGGGCAGTGATAGGGAAGTCCCCTCCTCTGTAATCACCCCACATAGCTGTTGATTGCAAATCGGATCCATCCACCCTAAGCTGTGCTGATGTACTGCTTGCTAGGCAGCCCTGATGTCATTACAAGGGGAGAGAAAAGCAGCGACTAGTTGTTTGGAATGGAAATAGTGGCCTGGGGCACCTTTTTCATGGTACATTAAAGGCTGGATTTATAGATAAATTGGGCACAATTGATAAAAGCAGTTAATAAATTAGGTAAGCCTAGTTCAGCTATAAAGCTTGCCCAAACAACAGGTTCACTTTAATATTCCCCTCCCTAACAACACATACTTACCTTTGCTTCACTCCCCTGCTGCTCCATTCAGCAGTAGGGAGTGCTAAAAATATGCAGCACTTCCAGGTATGGAGGAACATGTAACTATCTCTCCTGCCTCTTATGTGGCAGCTTTGGAGCTTGGTCTAGTGCAGCCACATGGGGGAAGGCGAGTCCTCATACTCTGTATGCTCAGATCTGAATTACTTGAAGCCTACTTTCCTTGTACCCGGCAGCTAAATGGAACATTGGGTCAGTAGAAAAAGGGCAAGTACTGTATCTGCATATGCTGCTGGTAAGGGTGAAATGTTGCTTTGCCCTTCATGTGGAAGGATTAGAGCTTGTGCCAGGTTGCTAACAGGAGACCTGTTGCTTTGCCCTTCATGTGAAAGGATTAGAGCTTGTGCCAGGTTGCTAACAGGAGACCTGTTGCTTTGCCCTTCATGTGGAAGGATTAGAGCTTGTGCCAGGTTGCTAATAGGTAAGCACATCACTCAAATACAGCTGACTTAGCCGGGTACCTTGCTCAATTTGGCATGATTATTTAATTGATAACATGTGTGGATGAAGTTACCTAGTCACCATCGGTTACAGCAACACAAAAATAGAAGGGGGAAGGGCTGAGAGGACATGAAATCCTACTGAAATGAACAGCCTTATCTTTTCAAAGGAAAATACCATGGGATTTGGTCAACTTTACTTCAATGTGTTGTATCATTTATCATTTACAATGACAACATGTGTATCATTTACAATTATTTATATACATCTTTTTATTTTCCAATTTGCACCGATAATCTTAAAGCTGAAATCTGGATTGCTTCATCTTTTTTCTACTACCATCATCTCCCCATGTGAAATACTTTGTCAGTTTTTAGGATTACCTTTTTCTTTAGCTTAAAAGATTTTTATGAGGGGTCTAAGCACTCCCTACATGACTGTGCTGTGCAGGACTACATTTCCAATGAGTACTCCAATGGGGTCCCACTATGTAACTATGTAATACTCGAGAATGTAGTATGTGTGATGGGTGGCTATGTGGGCAGTGATAGGGAAGTCCCCTCCTCTGTAATCACCCCACATAGCTGTTGATTGCAAATCGGATCCATCCACCCTAAGCTGTGCTGATGTACTGCTTGCTAGGCAGCCCTGATGTCATTACAAGGGGAGAGAAAAGCAGCGACTAGTTGTTTGGAATGGAAATAGTGGCCTGGGGCACCTTTTTCATGGTACATTAAAGGCTGGATTTATAGATAAATTGGGCACAATTGATAAAAGCAGTTAATAAATTAGGTAAGCCTAGTTCAGCTATAAAGCTTGCCCAAACAACAGGTTCACTTTAATATTCCCCTCCCTAACAACACATACTTACCTTTGCTTCACTCCCCTGCTGCTCCATTCAGCAGTAGGGAGTGCTAAAAATATGCAGCACTTCCAGGTATGGAGGAACATGTAACTATCTCTCCTGCCTCTTATGTGGCAGCTTTGGAGCTTGGTCTAGTGCAGCCACATGGGGGAAGGCGAGTCCTCATACTCTGTATGCTCAGATCTGAATTACTTGAAGCCTACTTTCCTTGTACCCGGCAGCTAAATGGAACATTGGGTCAGTAGAAAAAGGGCAAGTACTGTATCTGCATATGCTGCTGGTAAGGGTGAAATGTTGCTTTGCCCTTCATGTGGAAGGATTAGAGCTTGTGCCAGGTTGCTAACAGGAGACCTGTTGCTTTGCCCTTCATGTGAAAGGATTAGAGCTTGTGCCAGGTTGCTAACAGGAGACCTGTTGCTTTGCCCTTCATGTGGAAGGATTAGAGCTTGTGCCAGGTTGCTAATAGGTAAGCACATCACTCAAATACAGCTGACTTAGCCGGGTACCTTGCTCAATTTGGCATGATTATTTAATTGATAACATGTGTGGATGAAGTTACCTAGTCACCATCGGTTACAGCAACACAAAAATAGAAGGGGGAAGGGCTGAGAGGACATGAAATCCTACTGAAATGAACAGCCTTATCTTTTCAAAGGAAAATACCATGGGATTTGGTCAACTTTACTTCAATGTGTTGTATCATTTATCATTTACAATGACAACATGTGTATCATTTACAATTATTTATATACATCTTTTTATTTTCCAATTAAACATTTAAAGGAAAACTGTGAGGATCCAACATGAGTTCTTCCATTACTGTGTTAAAATAGATCTAAACCCAGTGTTACTACAATTCCAGAAGGTGTTTTCAATCTTTTTAAATCTGCAACCTTTAATACAATATCTAGGGCCCTGCCATTCCTTGTCCTTGTTTAGGCACTTCCCATTATGGGGTCCCAACTCTCTGAGTGGTAGTCCTGCATTGTCACTCGGTTATACATTCCCATGGTGGAGACTATAGGCAACCTCTCCAACACATTTTAAAGTTGTTATGAGGAGATCGGTCCAGAGGAATGATATGCACCCGATGCTGGAGCAAGTGTATGTACACAAAGTGGCTGGATGAGGCTGGAGAAAGTCGGCAGCACTGCAGAGATGACAAATGTTCTGGATTCGCCAAGACTGTCCTGCACGTTGGCCCTCTGTCCTACCAATGCTGTGTCCTTGGCCATACCCTGGGATCACAGCATTAACCCTAAGTAACTGCACATGCCCAGTAACTTAAAAAAGGCATTATTTGCGGGGATCAGTGCCACAAAGTGGGCAGTCCCTGCATATTTAGAGGCGAGGTCTGGGCAGGACCAACCAGTAAAGTGTGAATGATTCAGTTGTCCACCTGGGTCTGGGCAGAACCAACCCATGAAGTGATTCAGGCATCCCCAACTGGAAAGTAGGTGGAAAAAATGAGGACCGTGGATGGGGAAAACAGTGTCCTGGATTATTATGTTGCTAAGCATGGCACTGAGATGTAAAAAATTTTTTTTAAAAAGGGTAAAAACCTTATTTTTAAAAAAATAAATGGCAGTGGTATATGGTATGCAGTACGTTAGCAAACTAAAGGTTGTCCAGTTATAGCAGACCTTGCACTAAAGTACAAAGTCTGTTTATGTGACAGATCCGTACCCCTAATAACAAAACACTAGATTCATGTAATTTAAAAAAAACAGATGAAGTAAAACTTGAGAAAAACTACCTGACATCTGTGTTTCTGGTAGGGTCATTTTATGGTGACACCACTGGGTCTTCTCATGGGATAAGAAAACTGAGCAAACTAAATCCCATGAGAATGAACTCCTGCAAAGTGCTGAAGTGTCTTCTCGTTAGATGTGGGATCCTCAGCTTTCCAGGGATCCCTCAGTCAGGCCCAGTGACATCAGTGACAGTAAGAGGCCAGGGCTTAAAGTGAACATTTTTATGTTTTTCTTTCAATGTTTGTTTTTATTGTTTTAATCCAGGGTTTTGTGGTCAGGGGTTGGGGGGTGCCAATTTACTGGACCTTTTATTTTAGTGCAAGGTCCACTTCAGGATTTCCATCTATATTATCTAAAATGAACAGGAGACTTGATAGGTAAATATGAATTTTCTTTTTCTTCATGTATAAAGGGTTGGTGGGTAGTTTATACCACAGGTACTAGCACATCTCTGATAAACATGAAGCCACACCGATGCCTTTTCGTACCACAATGGAAACGCTTTTTAAAGGAAATGAATATACTTGATCAGAGGTGCAAGAAACAAATAATGCTGTATTTCTTGCAGCTTCTAGTCTGTATTGTTTTATGCCTTTGTGGTGGCTTTGTTGTCCAAATCAGTTTCATTTACCCAGAAATGGCTGTTGGTGGAAATGCACAGAACAGTTAAACCCACCTTTTCTAAAATCAGAGGTGCAAGATAATAAAGTAGTGTAAATACATGCATGTTTAGTAAGTTCGGTCCTAATGATGTATTTCAGCTCTGGGCAGATGGATAGTAGACTGAATTTCCCACTGGCTTCTACAGTATGTGTTACTAAGATGCAAAAAAGATTCAAAAATAAAAATGTTGTAGCGCTCACAACCGAAGGAGCCTCAATGCGAAAGACACCGGCCATGCTCCTGAAGTCCTTAGGTTACAGGAAACTTCATGAGCCATCATTGGTCCTGGGTCTCTTCCTCTAACAGCAACACAGGCCTCCTCCGTGTCAGAGACCTCAGTGAAACACCAGCCTATGCCCACCCCCAGGCCTCAGGACTAGCCTGGGGGGCAGGCTGAACAGCACCCGGCCCTAATCCATGGCTGGTCCCGGCTAGTCTGAGCACATGGCAAATCCCTCCAGTATATATACGCTATCTCAGCATGCACCACTGGTTGAGAGGAACCCAGTGATTGGCTGCTGTACTGTACATACACTATAGCATCTCTCATTGACTGTCCCACAATATGACAGTGTCACACTGCGCCCAGGGGATACAGGCAATGTCAGACACCTGGAATTAACCTGATAACTGCCACTATAATTCCAGCCAGGCTGACTACAGCCCTGGCTATCACTAAATGTCTAGTAGCCACATCACAGAAGGTGACGGTGGCTACAATTTTATGGAAAAAAACAAACAAACATGGAAATTTTGTATGGTACACAGTGATTTGTCAAACTACAGATGGGTTAAAGCAGACCGAGGGACGTGGTCTGCACATGATGGGCGAGAGTGAGTGGAGCTCCGGCGCTGGCGGGCAGCAGGGAATAAGTGGCCGATACATGTCGATGAGACATCAATGGAGGAAAATGGGCAGGAGAGGGTGGTAGTCTGGTGTCCTGGTGGTAGTCTGGAATCCAATAAGTACGGGACTTATTGGACAGGGTTTCGAACAGATTACTACCTTTTGAGCAACTATGGGTCGACATAATCTTCCTTCCCGAGCACTCTAGAACGGAAATGTATGCTAGAATTAAAGACGTCCAGGCAATGGAGTATATGACAGCGAGGCTTAAAAACGCTCTCAAAAAATATGAGAAGGTGTGGGAAACATAAATTATTCAGGAAGACCAAATGCAGGGGCGCCCCGAGGCTGGGTGACACCCGGAGCGGTAACCGAGTGTCACCCCGCCGAGACGTCACTGCGCATGCGCGTGACGTCAAGGTATTCTGATACCTGCCGTCGGCCATCTTGTTGATGGACGCCGCCAGATAGAGGAGGTACCAGTCACCCGGCGGGATAAGGTATGCCGCCGGGTCCCCTCCTCTCTTCTGATACTGTCGGGCGTTCGGTCCATGACCGAGCGCCCGACTTTTCAGAGGGGGGTGAAACCAAAATGACTGTGAGTCATTTTGGTGTCACCCCTCCAATGGTGTCACCCGGGTGCGGGCCGCACCCCCCCGCACCGACCTTGTGACGCCACTGCCAAATGTGGTGATTTTTGTCTACAAGTCTAGGGTACTCAATTAGAACAGAGTGATAGTGGACACGAACATTGCGAATAGCAACTAACTGTGTGGGGTTTTCCCTGCCCTCACCTCTACGGGCTACTATCTTGGAAGAAATACCTGTTTTTATCTTATCTCATCTTTTCCTTTTCTTTCTTCTCTTTCCTTCTTAGTGTTAAGATATGTTATGTTTCCTAGGTGGCCGACAGATATAAGGTTTTTGTTTTGTTTTTTACTACGTGACTCGCAGCAACAAAAGCTTTAAAGTTAAATGTTTATTGGAAATGTTTCTGCATATCGGTTTGCAACCACAAAAGCCTGAAACGTAAAGTATATATTATCATAGCTGACCCATTGTATTCAAACCCTGTACTTGTCTGGCTACCAACCAGATTTACTGTAAGCATACTTTTGTTCTCTGAAGGGAAACGTTAATAAACAATTGTTAATTTGAAAAACAGGTTGTATGTCCTAAAGATCTCAGCTTTGCCCACTACCTGTTGCTGATTGCAAATCTCTATGTGGATCTGGTCAGACAACCCATGTCTGTGATGCCTGATGGCAGCAATCTCACTCTTTCTTAGCTGTTAGGAAACCACAAGCTTGTATCCTGTAAAGCAGTTGTGATCAGATGTTTGATCTCCACAGTAGACCAAACCCGAAACTAAGTGAAAAACAATATGGTTTAATCAGACCACTACACATGTGAGAAACAACATATACCAAGGAGAAGCTGCATATCCTCCTAGCAGCCATTGTCAGGTGGAGATGAATTGCTGGAAACTGCTGGTGGCTGGGAGACGCCTTCTGGTGGACGCTGGAACTACATGCTTCAGGTCAAAGGACCACAGTGCCACCAGCAGGCACTCGGGTTCCTGACACTAACCCTGCTGCACTTATTTGTGTGTGTTATTTGTGGCTTTATCAGGCCATATTAAAGTGATCCTGTCACTAACTAAAAAATGACAGTTGATCGCATGGAACAATCAGGTATTTTAAATGCTTACTTGCAGTATGTTTCTGTTTTTCATAAACAGATCTATATTCCATTGCAATGTTCCTTAAACCTTGCTAGAAAATTTAACTACACAAGGGAAATCAATTAATGGGCACAGCCCCCTCACTAATGCAGGTCACAGCCCTCTTTTCTTCTGGGAGTGTCCAATTGCTGTCTGTGCTGGCCAAGCTCTTCCACCCTCCCCTAACCTGCATTCATATGATAGCTGGTGGAGGAGAAGCGAAGAAGAATACTAGGTATGCACTGATAACGGTTTTTCGGTATCGAGTAGGAATACCAATATTTTTGCTGGTACTCGCCGATACCGATTACTGATATCGGAAGTCCCATTAAGGAAGCCAGGTGGCATGTAATGACTCGCCACCTGGCTTCCTGATTAGCCGGGAAGCCAGGCAGCATGTAAAGACTCGCCACCTGGCTTCCTGATTAGCACGGAAGCCGCCTCTCTGCTCCCTTTGACTCGCTGCCTGGCTTCCTGATTGGCCAGCTTCTCGATCAATCAGGAAGCCGGACACCGAGTCATTACACGGCGCTCGGCTCCCTGATTGGCCGGGAATCCGGCTCCATGCTCCCTCGTCACCTCATCACGAGGGAGCATGGAGCTGGCTTCCTGGCCCATCAGGAAGCTGGGCAGCGTGTAATGACTCACTGCCCGGCCTCCTGCTACTGGACGTTTGGGTATCAGGCTAGGCATCAGAGTATTTGGGTGAGTATGAGTACTAGCCGAAATACTCGGTATCGGTGCACCCCTAGAGAATACTATACGGTGTCACTTGAGTGGCCGTACCAAATCTGCTGGTGCTGCTGGCATCAAAACCAAGATGGCGTGCCCAGGACTTTTGGATGTCGACACAACATATGATACCTAACATACATCAAAAAGTTAAAGTCACATATAATCTTATGAATGGTCTGGCAACAGGATCTCTTGAAATATATTGTTATGCATTTGGCACCCCATTTATGCCATTCTGTTATTTTAATATCTCCACTCAGATAAGCTTCCCAAAACTTCCCAAGCCTTTATGTGCAAATGTTTATTTCACGTTGAGATGGACTGAATACTCTCTGATTCTAGAGCCTCCTTTAGATTTACCAACAACTATGCTATGCGAGGGCCTACATGGCTGGCCCTTACACTATACTGTTCCCTGAAACTCTAAAGGAAATTTACAAGAACTCACTGGCTGTTTTTTTCACATATCTCCTACCACAGATTTATGTGCACAGGAGTTTTGTTTTTGAGTCCACCCAGGACTATGGCGCATCATCTAAGCCCTGATGAAGGGGGGCTATTTGTCCGCCGAGAAGCACAGGTTGCCTTTCACTCTCTTTTACAATCAATTAAAGACTTTTGGACTCCTAAGGTGGCGCTTTAGTGTTCTTATTGGTTCAATTACACATGCATTTATAAGGGGCCCCTGATTTTGTGGAGAACTGCTGACCCAAGCAATCAAGCTTAAATGATCATTTCTTTACACTGACTGAATATCTGTGTCCAGCTCCTTATACCTCCCCTTTCCTGAGTAGAAAAGCCCATCTCTGCCAGAATGCGGCAGAGATAGACCCTTGCTATCTGTGTGAAAGCAGGGGTTCCTCTGCAGAGGTCTGACTCTACCCTTGCTAAGTCAGACCTATTTTTCTGCAATCATCAATTTCTGATTTGGGGGTGTGCCAGACCTCTGCAGGGAGACTACAGGTGCTTTGTTTAAAATAGAACTAGTTCACTTGAAAGACCCAACAGTTTATTATACTTACCTTTCCTCCCCAGCTGCTCCATTTGCCTTCCGTTACTCTGCCCAACCCCACATGACAACATTGGGTGGCTGAGCAGTGCTTACAACCAATGGCCAAACCCCTATTGCAGTCACATAAAATGAATGGCTCAGTTGGGGGTGCAGAGTTGAGAATGTGATGCTAAAAGGGCCACCAATATAGGAAATTTGTTGCATGTTCCTGGTTAGGCAAAGCACAGGTTTGCTTTAAACATACACAAAACAAAATGTTATTTGTCGTGTGCCAGAGTCCTGGTCTGTGGATTCTACATCAGCTTGGTATAATTATACCTTTTATAGATGTTTTTCCTTTTTGCACACTGTCCCTCCGCCCTGTGTCAATAGATTTTACAAGGTTTTCACACACCTTGCCGATAGCATCCGAAGAAAACATGTTTTTTTCCTTCCTCTGGGCCATCTGTGGGTTTATGGTTCTCAGGATGCAAGGATTAAGTTTTATATTTGTTGTTATTTTTTTTGTTTTTTTGAAATCAAGGAATGCAGGTTTTTTTTTTTTAACTTATGTAACCCAATTGGAACTTGCTGTATCTTGATATCAGGTCTCCAGCACAGGGAACGTAGGACTGGACAGGGTACACAAGTGCCACCAGAAGCACCATTTGATCCACCATGTTTTTCTGGTGTCACCTTTTAATTAGAAGCAATCCATGAGAGGGACGGCCACTCTGTAGATTTTTTTGTTTAATGTCTTAATGGTGATATTCTTAGATTACAGGGTGAGGGCTTTTATTTCAAAATGTGATTGTAGTTGCACTTTAACCCCTTCGTGACGGGAGACGTACAGTGTACAGCATACATAGACTTTGTGCCTATATGACTGGCCACGTACACTGTACGTGACGAGTTATATCAGGCTTTGTAATGCTGGTAACAGCTGATTCTCAGCAGTTACCAGACATTAATGAATGCCTCAGTATTGAGGCATTCATTAATGAAATAATTAAGCTCTTTGTAAAAGCTTCTTCCTTTCATTAATGAAAGAATGAAGCCCTTACATGCAAATACAGGACCTCAATTTGCGATCCCGTATTTGACAGCTGAAAATAGCAGAGAGGTAGCAGTGACTCACCTCTCTGCTATTTGTTTTGACAGCTCGAGAGCCCGATGTTTAGATACATTTCACTCAAAAGATACAATGTATATATCTTTTGAGTGAAATGTATCAGTTCTGATCGTCTGGCACGATCAAAGAGCTTTTAGTGAGATCTGAATCTGACTAAAGTCAGGATCAGTCTCTAAGGTTATTATTAGCTGTTCCTAAGTTTGGATCAGCCTAATAGCCAAAAATAAAAAAAGTTAATTTATCAAGAAGTCATAGTGACTGCTTGATATAAAAACTGACAAAAAGTTTTTTTTTTAATTTTTTTTATTTACAAAGTGTAAAACAAATTAAGTGTAAAACAAAATTAGGAAAATAAAAATGATACATATATTTTTTTATACTATAATATAAAAAAATAAAAAAAAATAATATTCAAAACTTGTGAAAAAAGTGTTTTCTTCTAGTTTTTTTCCTAATTTTTTATTTTATTCAAACTAAGTAAGGGGTTAGGTACACACATGTGATATAATTATATAGCCCTATCTGTCCTCTAAACAACTATATATAATATGTGTGGGTACATTTAGTAAGAAAGTATATTACTGCTGTGGAAGAATCACACAGCCAAAATGTAAAAAGTGTGTCAGTCATTTATGAACAGAACCTGAAAACTAGCTCAGTCATGAAGGGGTTAATACAAGCAGAATGACAGTAAAGAGCTGTAGGTGGCTTCAGATTTTTGTGCTCAGCTGTCATTCACAGGAGCGAACTTGGAGCGGTGGCTACTTTTCAACACACACAGGGACCATGGGGATCAAAAGTAGCCCCCCTCCAGAAGGAAGGACAGTGTCAGCACCAATTCAGAGATGATTTGAGGATCTGCAGCCGAGTGATACACAAATACATGAGAGAAATCCTAACAGTGTATGGCCGGCTTTAGATGAGTGGATTAGCATAGTACAACACTACTGCCATATTATAATGTTATGGCTCCCACAAGAGATCACAACTGTAACTATATAATAACAAGGCCTATGTGTATGCATTCATATGTGATGTGTGGGGGTATAGCTCAAATGAGATCACCTTGCCTGAGGGAAAAAAAAGGTAGTCCAGGCAGCGAAGTTCTTTTTCAATCCGACTAGCAGTCAGTTTTATTTAAAAGGTTGCCATAAAACAGAAAATAAATCCTTGCCATTCAGGCTCTGACTAAACAGGCAGGTTCCTCTCTACCAGGTGGTAAGCTTATCTCAGCCACCTTGCAAAACAAACGTACTTTTTAGCAACCTTTTACACACATCCACATCCACATCCACATCCACATCCACATCCACATCCACATCCACATCCACATCCACATCCACCCTGTAGCTCTCTCAGAATGCTGTCCGAGTCCCAGGCCAGAGCAACATCATCATGCTTCAGCCTTCCCCTTTTATCTCACCTGGATAAGCAATCATTAGGCAATTAACTATCCAGGTGAGAGACACAAAACCCGAGCTGCATTACTCAGACCCAAAGTCAGCCCGAAAACCTGGTCTGGGTAACGCTAGTCCTGTACATAGGACAGAAAGCGAGGGAAAATATATCGCCCCTCGATGACTTCCCCATTCCTTATGTCACATATGATAGCCTCAACATTTGGAAGTGAAGGATAGTAGGAACACAGTATCAGTGGGTGGGGATTACAGTAAATGGTATCCTAAAAGATGTGCAGAGCCCAGATGATTGATCTAGGGACTTGTATACAGTAGCTAATGAGCCCAAACGGTACGAGCCAGTACATGACACCTGATAACAGACTGTGAGATGGACACACTTAACATGCGGGCCTTAGAGCCGTATCCTCATGTGTACCTCTTGAATGATACACTGAATCGACTCCGGTTGGCGATTGTGTTTGCATTAGTCTGAGTGATGTCCTACGATAGCTTTTTGCCTTCATTTAATAGTAAATGATTTATAGAAAACCAAACATCACTCTGTATAAACGCAACTGCTGTTAGGAGAGCACACAGGTACGCCTTCCCTCTATGGCTCCCGTTCATGCCTCATATGTATGGCTTGTACTGCACACATTGGCTATTGGAGCTTTGTAGACATATTGTAGGGAAAACTGCACCAATTACTTGAGTAACCAGTCACGAGATCATCTGCTTAAAATACTAGTGCCCTGGCTGTTGCTGATTTCTGAGACCATAGAAATCAGAGCCATGATTCCATATCTGCATGCTCTGTACAGGTTAGCACCCCAAAGTATTGGTGCAACAGAGTCAAAGGGACAACCAGGTCACTAGAATTTTCAGAAGGATAGGTCAGCAATGACCAGTTTCCTTAAACACTCAGTATAGATATAATTGATAGCCTACTTGTAATGGATGATGTCTCTCTAAAGGTCCCCACGCACCTTACCGTAATCGTACGATAATCGCGGGAAATACCGCGATTGTACGATTATCGTAAGGTGTGTGGAAGCCGTGCGACCTCTACTACTGTAAGATCGCACGACTTTAAACTTACGAACATGTTTGCAAACCCGCCGAGCATCGTACGATGTTCGGCGGGTGTGTAGCATGTTCGTAAGATAAAAGCCAGGTGGGCCGGTGTGCGCAAGCGCACACTGCCCGTTCGGCATTGCGGTCATTGGAAGCCTGCCCCTCAGGGGGCGTGGCTTGCAATCATCGCAAGTACGATCTGCCTATGCAAGATAGGCAGATCGTACGTTTTTTTAAGTACCTTACAACCATCGCAAGACAAAAGTCTTGCAATGGTTGTAAAGGTGTGTGCCCAGCCTAACGGTAATCAGGGTAAACATAAATTATAACCCACCCTTGCATTGTTACATAATTAGGCTGAGAAAAGACGCATGAGCATCAAGTTCCAATTTAAAAAAATATATATATATATTTGCACATGCATATTTGCGTATACACACACACACACACACACACACACACAGTGTATATATTTTCAGCTCACTAAGCTCCTTACAATCTTTGTACATCAATGCTCCCAAAAGATGGATATACAGTCAATAATTTGACAAAAATATATACAAACTGGAAATGTCCTCGCTGAAGAACTGCTTCAACGTCACTCAATTATCAAGCCTCTATTAAAAGGTTGTACCAGGGTACATATAGAACCCAAGAGATGGTGAGCAAAGTTCTATGTAAATAGGTGTTTATGGAGCCCTAAGAAATTTTGTGCTTTTATTGTGCCCGGGTACAAGCTTTTAATAGAGGGTTGGTAATAAAGTAACATTGGAGTAGATGGGAAGGGAGCGGGGAGGGAATTTTAAGTTGAAATATTTTTTTGTAAAATTATTGGATGCATGTGCATCCAATAGGAGAATTTTCGTGCTCAGGTTTGTTGCAGCCCTTAAAGGAGAAGTATGAGGTGAGTGCTTTTCACTCACCTCATAGTTCTAGCCGACCTGTGACAATGAGACTGTCACAGGTCGGCTCAGTAGATCGGGAGGTGAGCGAACACATACCGGCGTTCGCTCACCTCTCGATCCTGTCACGGCAGAGAGTCGTGACAGGGGAGGGGCTGGACTCCCCGATCCGATCCGCCAGCTGAATTTTAAGTTGAAATATTTTTTTGTAAAATTATTGGATGCATGTGCATCCAATAGGAGAATTTTCGTGCTCAGGTTTGTTGCAGCCCTTAAAGGAGAAGTATGAGGTGAGTGCTTTTCACTCACCTCATAGTTCTAGCCGACCTGTGACAATGAGACTGTCACAGGTCGGCTCAGTAGATCGGGAGGTGAGCGAACACATACCGGCGTTCGCTCACCTCTCGATCCTGTCACGGCAGAGAGTCGTGACAGGGGAGGGGCTGGACTCCCCGATCCGATCCGCCAGCGCTGACTGGCGGAACGGACGGGGGAGGGGGCGTGTACAGCCAACTGTCAGTCACGCAGCTGGGCAGACCCCGGCACAATTGTCAGGATCTGCTTCAGCTGCGGCGTCTCAGTATACTGCGAGCAGCAGCGGTATACTGAGTTTTGGGTGACGGGAGGACGCTATTTTGTGTCCTCCCGTTACCCTAAGGAGAACTATGGGGAAAAGCCTTAACCCCATAGTTCTCCTTTAAGCAGTATTTTGTATTTGAGTTTTGTATTGGAAGAAAAATGTGAGTTCCCGACTTAGAAGGTTTGTAGGTCATATATTTATTTTGGTACAATCTTTGTACCGCCAACTAGATTTACTAAAGATTTGTAATACGAGGACCTACCTATACTATGAATCAATCTGAATCCAGTCAGGCCCTTGCACTACATATGGTAGATCTCCTCTATATATAAGATTTGTGACGTTATTGAATATTGATATTGTTCTATGGGCTCACTGCATCTTACTGCGGTGCATTTAAAAAAAAGTATGGCATGCAGCGTTTCTCCTGCGCTGATACAAACGGCCAGTGCAGCCCAAACGCAGATGACGTGAATGTTCCTTCAGGGAAGGATCTCTATGGCAGCTCTGATACACCATTGTAATCTAGTCCTTTGTCGCCCTCTAGTGCACACTTGGAATATTCGATGACAATCACTAACGCTGAATTGAGACCCAAATAAGTTTGTATACAGAAGTAAAAAGTAATTAATTACTTCTTTATTAACCCCTTCATGACTGATGCTTGTTTTCAGTTTCTGTTCATAAATGACTGACACACTTTTTGCTGTGTGATTCTTCCACGGCAGTAATATACTTTCTTACTAAATGTACCCACTCATATTATATATTGTTTTTTAGAGGACAGATAGGGCTATATAATTATATCACACATGTGTACCTAACGCCTCACAGTTTGAATAAAATAAATGAGTGTTATTATTAGGCTGCTCCAAACTTAGGAACAACTAATAATAACCTTAGACTACTGATCCTGACAGCATGTCAGATTCAGATCTCACTAAGGGCCTGTTCACACGACGTCCGTTTTGTGTGCTGACCGGATCCGTACGCTGCTGCACTCAAATGTATACCCATGTGTTTTATGGGCTACAGTTCTCACGTGCGCAGTCCGTTCAGCTTACGACAGAAAAAATACTGCATGTTACATTTTGTCCAGTCCGGAAACGCACGAACGTGCACAGAACGCAACGAGAATGGAAACGCAATGCAGCTAAGGAAAAAAAATGGTATTCTTGCTCCACTTATTATGATGTTATCAACGATGGACAGACAGGTTGGGGTAGAGGTAACGACATGAACTGCAAACATTTGGAACATGCCCATTACCTTGCCATGGAAATACGAGTAAAGGAAAAAAATGTATCCGGGTGACCTCGCAAATCCTCATACAAACTCCAGAACTGACCCTTAGAGTCCCGGAGCCTCAAGATTGGGTGTACCCAATAACGATGTCTCCTGCGGGCTCGTTCTCTGCAGATTGCTGTAGCCAGCACCATCAACATGCAAATATGTGATACATGTCTGATCACCAGCTTTACATACACAAAGGGAAGTAGATGTTCCGAGAGGGCGGAAGTGACCTCAGAGGCTGAATCTGCATACTGACAGCCCCTTGGCTAAAAAAAAA
>NW_017307963.1:284099-292365 GCF_000935625.1 Nanorana parkeri | reverse complement strand
AAAAAAAAAAAAAAAAAAAAAAAAAAATGAACTGTCAGCATCCGGACCGAAAACGCATCAAAAACGCACTGCATCAGCAGCTCCACGTCTGCTGATGAGGACCTGATCTCGTGTGAACAGGCCCTAAAGGTTTCTGATCGTGCCCAAACGATCAGAAGTGATACATTTCAGGCGCAGAGATACATTGTAACATTGTGCCTGAAATGTATCACACAGCTTTGTAGACATCAGGCCAGTCTATGGAGCTGTCAAAACGAATAGCAGAGAGGTGGCTCACTCTGCTACCTCTCTGCTATCTTGAGCTGTCAAATACCGGATCTCTATTTAGCGATCCGGTATTTGTATGTAACGGCTTCATTATTACATCAATGAAAGGAAGAAGCTTTTTCAAAAGCTTAACTATTTCATTAATTAATGGCTCAATACTGAGGCATTCATTAATAACTGGTAACCGCTAAGAATCAGCGGTTACCAGCATTACAGAGCCGCAAATAACTGGCCACGTACAGTGTACGTGGCCAGTTACTTAAGCACTTTGTGGCGGGAATGTACAGTGTACGTCTCCCGCCACGAAGGGGTTAATCAAAAAAGGGCTTACAAAATCAGTGGTTTGTTTGTGGTATGTGTATTGGGTTGCAGTGTGGAATAATTTGGAATACTGAATGAGTACTGTCCATTAAACTTTTTTTTTTTTGCATGAACAGTGTTCCTAAACCTAAAAGCAAAATGTTACTATATTGCAGTTTACCGATTCTTAGATGTGGTGGTTGCATCAGTTTACCATTTTTAACCTCTTTTTCTTTATTTTTGCCTGGTGATCTGGCCAGTAAATCTGTTAATTTGTCAACTTCCTTTAGCAGGCCAAGCTGTCAAGCTAACAAGTCAATCAGAGGGTTGATCCATATACCACTGACAGGGGGGATTACAATGGTCAGCTTTTATTCATTTACGTAAAACCTTTATCCCAAAGGAAAAAAATTGGTTGCTGCAGCCAGTGGTGTCCCTAGTCTGTTTGCTGCTGGGGGTGTAAATGTTCGACGGCTGCTTTTAGATTTTGTAAAAGACCCCCCAAAACCACACATTTTCTGAAAGCACGGGACCAGTAGAATAAAAAGATGGGGCTACTAATTTTGTAGGCCCTGCGATAAGTGCACAAATGTTTATCAAGTCAATATTAAACCAATAAAAATACACAATTAAATTGATAAAAGTGATGTAAAGCAGCAACATCTATCACATTATGCAAAAACACCCCAAAAAGCACCTAGAAAATCTCCAAAAATGCTTGCGAGACGCATTTGAAGGCATTTCCATTAAAGTCCATGCGGATAAAATGCTCAAATCTGCCTGAAAAGAAGCTTATGTAACTTTTCAAGCTACAGGCGTTTTGCTACAAGAGACATGCACTGAACTAATGTGAACAGCCCTCAAACACTGACAGACGCACACAACCACAGACACAATTTTACACACACATACACACTCTTTTAAGGTCCACCCAGTCTCCTACTTTATAAGAACTGGAGTGGATCTTCAGCTTGGGGTCCAGTGTGGGCTGTGGTGCTGTGACGGAGCTCCATCCATATGTGCATTGGTTATACAGTTCCCTTGCACACCCTGAAGAGGTGCCGGGAGCCACAATGTGATGTCATTCAGGTCCAGGCACCTCTACTCAGACATGCGAGGGAGCTGTAAGCAATGCACGTATGGATGGAGCTCCCTCGTGGCCATACCTGCAGCCCATCCCACCTCAAGCTGACACTTGGTGCAGGGCACCATATTTTAAATGGCTGCTTGGCACGAGAACTGACAGTGCTGCGCTGGGGGGTGTCTGAGGAGCCTCTCACCTAGAAAAGTGGAAGGCACACGGCGACCCACTGAACACAATATGGCGACCCACTTTTGAATCACGACCCAAAAATTGAGAACCACGGTACTAGAGGTACTTGTGACAGGGTGACAACACAGGAACACCATTGAAAAAAAAGTTGTCACCCCGTGATAGGAAGTGCCTGAGCCCTATTGAAGCATCACCAGATAGTAAGTTAATGAAAACTAGAGATTTAATATCATTTGACTTTTGAAATCACATTACAAGTTAAAGCTTATGTGAGGTTTTAGTGATTGCGTTTAGCTTTACTTTAAAAGGTTTTCCCTTTGAATGAACTGTGTCAGGAAAATTGGACTGCAATCAAAGCGAATAATTGTTACTATCTTTTTAGCAAAGAGGCACCTAATGGGGAACGGGCTGTTATATATAGAGACATCCAAGGTTGAAATAACAATTATAGAGAAAATATTTCATCCCGAGGAAGCAGGACAAGGTCATTCCTGTTCCCTATCACTGCGTATGTGACAAGATATGGATTCCTATTAACGTAAACTGTTTTCTATCACGGCTTTATTAAACTTAAAAGGTAGATCAGGTAGATTTAAAGGACCAGTCTGAGGGCTTGTTTCCACCAGTCCGCACGTCCCATGCCCGGAGCGCAAGGGATCGCATATATAGAGTCTCCTTGCATTCTGGGACGGGAGAGGGTGTGGCCAGGGCAGCCATCAGGGGGGTACGGCAGATACTCATGTAAGGGGCCCGGGCAGCCTGGGGGCCCGCCCGAGTCCCTTACATGACTATCGGCCTGGGGGCCCGGCCTAAAGCCGTGTAAGGGGCCCTAAAATTTCTGATGGCTGCCCTGGGTGTGGCAGTGCCATTCAAGTCAATGGCACTGCACCACACACCTCACCTGCAGTACGATCCGCCGCACAGGAACATGTTGTAGTAGAATGCCCTGCGTTCCATTGTGGTGGGATCGCTAAAAATCGTGCATGCACTATTTTTTGTGAGCCCACTCACTGGAATGCACGGCATTTTATTACCACGCATTCCTGTGCGGCGGATCGCACTGCAGGCGGGGGGCGTGTCTGCAGTGCCATTAACTTGAATGGCACTGCCGTGCCCCCTCCCACCCTAGAATGCAAGGAGACTCTATATATGCGATCCCTTGCGCTCCGGGCACGGGACGTTGCGGTAGACGTGCGGACTGGTGGAAACAAGCCCAAAGGGTGCCCATATACTGTGCGAATGTTGGTTGGTGTTTGAGGAACCAAACGAAATTAGCACAGGGTGTTCCGCTGTCGGCACCCTTTCAGCCGGCATCCCTCGATCAGCTGACCGCAAAATAGCTGGCCGAAAAATCTTCGCACTATAGGAGTCGGCCAATGACCTGCCAGCTCGGGGCGGCTCATCTCGGCGGCCACTGTCACAAAACAATGCAAACAATGGGATTCCTCGATTGACACACTCCTAAGTGTTGATGGAGGAATCTGATCAATTTTTTTCGTTCAGACTGCGGGTTGTTGAGCAGTGTATGGCCAGCCTTAGGCCTCATCACACAGCATAGAGTCGGCCCGTACAGATCCGTGCGGCGTGCACGGCCATATTGGACCGTTCCCTGGAAGGACAGGTGCTGCGTTCGATTGTACGTAGCAGCCTGATCTTCCCTATGGGAGGACACGGCCGTACGTTGTCATGCGCTCACCCAACCAGCACATCCGTGCGGGTGTCCGTGCTCAGACGCAGACAGGATCCATCCTGTCTGCGTCCGTGTATGGACACCCGCATGGATGTGCAGCTCGCGTTCTCCCATATTGAAGAACAGGCTGCTGCGTACAATCACACACAGCACCTGTCCTTCCAGGGAACGGTCCAATATGGCATTTTACGGTGCACAGAGCTGTACGGCCCCACGCTGCGCTGTGTGAATGAGGCCTTAGAGCAAGCCAGGATTGTGGTTCAAGTATAAAGGCGCCCATACACCGTGCAATCATCGGACGAAAATTTTCGTACGATGATTGAACCGTCGTACGATTTTCGTACGGCAGCCCCATCCTGCCCCGACCATCACACAGTTCAATTAGCGGTCTTTAGCAGAGATCACCTGGACAAATTTAGTTAATCGACAGCACGGATTTTCGTTTGCGCATGAGCAGTGTTAATCGTACGAATTTTGATGTATGGAATTGCACCAACCTTGTGAAAATCGTACGATCAACCAAAGTTTTCTAACATGCTGGAAAGACGAAAAAACAGTATTTGCGGTTGTACACTGCCCATCAACCTTACGAATATCGGACGAAAACGCGATTGCAAACCAAAATCAGCCAATATTTGTAGGGTGTGTGGGCACCTTAACTGTTTTTTTAGCTCCCTAGGCAAAAGGAGCACTTAACCCTTGCAGTGCAGAGGTAGCCCCATTGCAAGGGTTAGGATTTGATTTGTTTGGATTGGATCAGAATGGTGGCCCTGGAACCTGCTCCTTTAAAGTCTGCACTTGTATCTTCTTTATTTCTATTCTCACTTTAAAAAGAACCCGTATGAAGCCAGTGTTAAGGTGCCCATACACTGCACGATTCTCGTACGATAATCACGGGAAATCCCGCAATCGTACGATAATTGCAAAGTGTATGGAAGGCGTGCGACTGTTTCTACTGTACGGTCGTACGACTTTTGTATTTCGAGCATGTTCGAAAACCCGCCGAGAATCGTACGATTTTCGGTTGGTTTGTAACATGATCGTGAGATAACTGCCGCACGGGCCGATGTGCGCACGCTGCCCGTTCAGCATTGGTCATCGGAAGCCCGCCCCTCAGGGGGGTGGGCTTTGCGATGATCGCAAGTACGAGCTGCCTGTCCAAGATGGGCAGATCGTACGTTTTTCTAAATTACTTTACAACCCTCGCAAGACAAAAGTCTTGCGAGGGTTGTAAAGTGTATGGGCACCTTAAAGTCTGGCAACGCTGTCTCCTCTCCCCACCTCATGCTGCTCTGATTGCATGCACCATTTCCACACACCCCCGGCAGCAAACAGACTAGGGACACCACTGGCTGCAGCAACCGATTTTTTTCCTTTGGGGATAAAGGTTTTACGTAAATGAATAAAAGCTGACCATTGTAATCCCCCCTGTCAGTGGTATATGGATCAACCCTCTGATTGACTTGTTAGCTTGACAGCTTGGCCTGCTAAAGGAAGTTGACAAATTAACAGATTTATAGATGATATAGTCTCCCACCATCTGTCTCCTATTACAGATTGCTTCCTCCTGTGCATACATCATTTAACTGTTCACGTTTATTTGCTTCTTCCTATTTCATATGGATATCTGAACAAGGTGCATTGCTTCCTACTGTTTACACACTCATCTTGAATGGATACTTAAACAAAACATGCTGCTATTTATACATGGTTTCCTTTGAGCAAAGTAAGTAGAAGTTCATCTTAAGCATAACATTGTTTCTTCACTGTTTTGGCTACAATCCACGGATGAGATTGGATGCAAAGTATCTAAGATACAAATATTATCTATACACATACATATATGTGTGTGTGTGTGTGTGTGTGTGTGTGTGTGTGTGTATGTGTGTGTGTGTGTGTGTGTGTGTATATGTGTAATTATATATATATATATATGTGTGTGTATTTATTGTCTTGGATTTTTGTTTTTTAAATAAAAGCAAGTGGATGTCTAGGAGGGAGCTTGTGGAGGGATGTACTAATTTTTTTTGCATAACAGGTCTGTAATGTTCCATGGAACGTTCCGATCTTTTTACTTTTTGCACAAATTGATGCATGTAACGCTTGTCACAATATTTTTAAAGTTATTATATGACACCCCAAATCATATTTACATTTATGAATTTAAAGAGGAGTGACAGCATTTACCTTTATGTAGGTCAGCTCAGTTCCCGGGTTGAGCACCAGGTGAGCTGCTAACTAATAGGTAGTCGAGGTCAGCGTATTCAGAGCTCTGGGGTCAGGGCTGCACAGCAGACTGCAATCTGTTGATGAGCCTGACACACTTTTACAGCTTTGTAGTGTCTGGTTACAGCAAGACTCATGTTATTTCTGCAGGGGTATCTTCGAAAGAGTGACACTCAAGGGATGTTTCCAGCTGATCGATGGAATGCCAGCTGTCAATTTTAGCAACACAATTGAAGCAAATCTGTGGCCATACTAAACATGGGTAGTAGACACACTGGCTGGCAATTCTAGGTGCATACATACATGTAATATTCAAACCCCAGAAAAGAGCATTCTGGTAAGGGAACCCACAAATCATTATTATATTACTATAGAGATTTATATAGCAACAACAGTTTGAGCAATGCTTTAAAAATTAAGGAAGAGGGTTCAGTTACAATACAATTCAAGACAAGATGGTTAGGAGGGCCCTGCTAATGCTTCAACTATCTGCCTCCCAGAGTCCCTGTTCACACCTAGGTGTTTTGTCGCTCTAAATAAGCGCAACAAAACACTCAAGACAAGGAATCCCATTCATTTCTATGGCCCCTGTTGACACCTGAGTGTTCTGTTGCAAGCAGAAAATTGTCTGTGGCTGTCTGGGCACCTGTAGCTAAGTTGAGCTACTTTCTGACAGATTACAGCACTCTTTGGTCCCATAGATGTCAATGTCAATACTTACTCTATGACCTGAAACAAGTACGTTCATCAAGACTTCCAGCTTTTCTGATCTGCATACTACCGTGTTTCCCCGGAATTATATTTTTTGGGGCTCAAAAAAACACACTAGGTCTTATTTTCGGGGTAGGTCTTTTTTTTTTTTTAATGTACAACAGTCTACATGTATTCATGTACAAAAATATGGTGATCAGGGCAATCAGGGGTTTACAAGAGCAATTGCTAACCAATTGCTGTCCAGAATGAGCGAAGCGCGCTTTCACTATCGATTCCTCACAGGCGGAGTGCATTTGGTATCACTCCACCTGTGACAGGAGCTGGCGCTATAGAGGAGGCATCGGCTTATGCGGCCCTGCTCCCTCCCGCGCCGCCTCGCTTCCTCTAGCGCTGGCTTCGTTGGCACCGCTGATTCTCCCCTGCCTCTCCCGCGGCTCTTCAAGTTCCCCCTTATGCCACCACCGGCCCTGGGAATGCTCACAACTAGGTTTAATTTTCGGGGTAGGTCTTATTTTTGGGGAAACAGGGTAGTTCCAATGCTGTTACAATATAATGTTGTTTTAAGCACTTGGAGAGCGGTGTTAAACCCCCTTCCTGGCCAGGCCATTTTTCAGTATTCAGCGCTGTTGTACTTCGGCTGACATTTATTCCATCATGCAACACTGTACTGAAATGAATTTGATACCAATTTTTGGGGACAGACAGAGCTTTCATTTGGTGGGATTTAATCACCACTGGGGTTATTATTTTTTACTATATAAAAGGAAAAATTTACTGAAAATTTTGAAAAAAAAAAACCTGTTTTCCCTATGTTAAGCGATGAAACATTGCACATAAACGATCTTTCTTCATAAATTCAGGCCATAACGTATTCTGCTACATGTCTTTGTTAAAAAAACAAATAAGTGTATATTATGCACAGTGTGTGAAAGTTATACAGTCCACAGACTACAGTATATTGAAATATATAAACCCCGGTGCCCTGACTGCTTATTGCATTTCTTGAGGCCCTAAAATGCCAGGACAGTAGAAACACCCACAACATGACACCATTTTGGAAAAGCAGACATTTGAAGGTATTTAATAAGAGGCATGGCGAGTTTTTTGATGATTTAATTTTTTTTACAATAAAATAAAGGGAAAAAAATGTTTTTTTTCTTCTTTCTTCAATTTCTAAAAGCTTGTGGCGAAAAAACAAAGACATCAAAAAAATCACCATGCCTCTTATTAAATACCTTGGGGTGTCTGCTTTCCAAAATGGGGTCATTTTGTGGGTGTTTCTTCTGTGCTGGCATTTTAGGGCCTTCAAAAATGCGATAGGTAGTCGGGGAATTACATGCGTAAGTTATGCTTTTGGAAGCCGCAAGGTACTCCTTGGATTTTGGGCTCATCTATGCGGCTAGGTTGCTAAAAAGTCTTACATGCATGGTATCCCTATACTCAGGAGGAGTAGCAGAATGTGATTTTGGGTGTAATTTTAAGGATGCCTATGCTGTGTGTTAGATATTTCTTAGTAATTGACATCTTTGTGTAGAAAAAAAAATTATGAGCGGCAATACTGGTGCTTGCCACTGCATGGGAATGAGCGGCACTACTGGTGCTTGCCACTGTATGGGAATGAGCGGCAGTACTGGTTCTTGCCACTGCATGGGGATGAGCGGCAGTACTGGTGCTTGCCACTGCATGGGGATGAGCGGCAGTACTGGTGCTTGCCACTGCATGGGGATGAGCGGCAGTACTGGTGCTTGCCACTGCATGGGGATGAGCGGCAGTACTGGTGCTTGCCACTGCATGGG
>NW_017307963.1:232856-283752 GCF_000935625.1 Nanorana parkeri | reverse complement strand
CTGGTGGTGGCGACTGCAGGGGGATGAGCGGCGCTACTAGTGCTTGCCACTGCATGGGAATGAGCGGCAGTACTGGTGCTTGCCACTGCATGGGGATGAGCGGCAGTACTGGTGCTTGCCACTGCATGGGGATGAGCGGCAGTACTGGTGCTTGCCACTGCATGGGAATGAGCGGCAGTACTGGTGCTTGCCACTGCATGTCAGCTGGATGTTGGACTGCACGGCTGGATCTTTTAGCTGGAAAAAGTTCTTCTGATGGAACCACTTCTTCCGAATCAGAGGAAGATGCTGAACCGCTGCTTTCAACAGGTTCATACTCTGATCCAGAATCTGACAGGGAGGTCTCTCCGTCACTCTTATCTGACATGCTGAAACGCCTCCTCACTGCTGTACATTTTATGGGGACATTTCTATTAGTGGGTATTCTTGGGGGGTCTGGATGATACTGGCATTTGACAAGTTATGTGAGCGTCACAAGCTGATTGGTGATAATAGGCTGGCACTAGTGACACTGAATGCTGATAATTGGTGCTGTAAATGTGGCACTGATGACACTGTAATCACACTAATGGCACTGTAAATCGTACTGATGACACTGCGGATCACACTGCTGAGACTGTGAAATCGTATTGACACTAAAATCACTGACCTGTAGCAGTGTATATCACTTTAATTTCTTACTGTGGAACGATTGTTGTGAAGATTTCAATGTCCTCTATCACATCCAAATGGTGTGTGAGAGAGGAGATGGAGACAAGGCTGCAAAACGCAGCCATTGTTTACTTTTTTGACAGCTGTGATTTGTCAAAGCACTGATCGCAAGGTATAGAGCCGATTTCACTGGCTCCATACGTTGTTTTTGAAACAGTTTCCGAGCGCGCACAGGGGGGGGAGCAACGTGCTTGGGGCGGGAATGGACCTCTTCAGATTCCCTCCCGGATCTACAAGGCTCTCGTCCAGCCGTTTACCTATGGCCAGCAGGCGGGAGGTGGTTAATACCTCTCTCTGGGTGGCTTAACAACACCTGCTAGCTCCAATCAAGCAAATACAATCTACCCCTTACCTCAATGAGATCTACGACCACAGGCTGGTTATGATCAACAAATTATGTTGATTGGAGCAACATTCACCATATTTATTCCCAGAGAATTCTCTGAATTGGGAAAGCTAGTCTGATGACCAGCGAAAGGTCTTTAAGAAAAATACAGCAAGTCCAGTTGACTTGATTTTTTTTTTTTTTTACATAAACCTTCAGAAGAAGGTTAACAACGACACATTCTCCCAACCCCTAAGCCTCCCTACTGGTCTGTAAAAGTGATGGGCAGCTCCCACATTCTCTTCCCAACTCCTGAGCCCCCTTACTGGTCTGTAAAAGTGATGGGCAGCTCCACTGACCGATAGGGAGGACTAGGGGTGGGGCTAGGCCGTTTGCATTTTAGGATGCCAGATTAGGTATTTCAATCATTACTAGGAGTCCCTTTGACAAACATACTTAAAATGTATCAGTGTGGTGCCAACCGACCGCAAAACACTCGGACACGCTTATTAATACGTTAATACGCGTTTATTTTATTCAGTGGTATAAACCAAAGAGAAAAATAGAAATTTCCTGCGAAAAAGAGCTGAAGCACAACGTACAGTTATATAAACGCAGCGCCACACACTCAGATTAATGGGACACAACAACTCAGACACCCCTAGTCTCATTTCTAGACAAGCGCATACTCTTCCGCTATACACAGGTATGAAGATATATATACAGAGCAATATATAAATATTTACATGTCCACATAGGTGCATACACATTGACTCACATGGGCAAAATAAGTGCGAAGAGGATTGCAGTGTGGTAACCCAGAGCAACCACGTTTCATAATTCTGTCAGAATTCTGTTTGGATGCCATGCGTCACTTCAACCCAATGCCCTGTGCACACGTTAAAGCTGAACCTTTGTAAAACATACCCTTGTATTCGGGGGTTCCACCTAAGCACTGCAAGGGTTGAACTTTCATTAAGACTAAGGGTAGAGGAATAAGGTGCATTACTTAACCTATCCCTGGCTTCCACCACCCTGTACATCCGCTTCCCCAAAGCCTCTCCATCTAGGCTGACATATGGCACCCCGACGTCATCTCATACAATGCAGAGCTAGTAGTGATGACGGTGAGGGCCTGCCAACAGCTTCTCAGAGGTGAGCACCGGAAGCCTGCCAGAGTGGGGAATAAGGTAAGTATTACAGCCTATTTCTCTACCCCTGATGGGGGTCCCACTGCAAGGGTATTATTTTTTACAGAAGTCCTTGAATTCAGCTTAAAGTCCATCTCCAGGGGCATTAAAATCCTCCCATTACAGTGGGGCTATTCAGGGATTAACTGCTCAGTTAGGTTTAGGAATTTTGTAAAACGATTTTTCTTACCTGATCCCCTGGCAGTCGGCACCCTGCTCGTCTCCCCTACACTCCGCCTTGTAAATGGTCGCTCGGCATCCTCACACATACTGCAAGGATATAGCCATGTACTCCATGCCATAAGCGGACCCCTGACTTTCCAGAGTGGAGGGGGAAAAGCGACAGCGGGCCCCGGATTTGGAGGCTTGCCGGAGCGGGGATCAGGTAAGTAAAAATCCTTTACACAGCTACCCTACACTTAAGGCCCCAACACTGAAACGCAATTAAAAAACGCCCCAAAACGCACTCAATCAGCGCGTTTTCATTGAGATCTCTATGGAATCCGCGCTGATCAGCGCAAAAAAAAAAAATAGCTCAGGGAGCATTTGGGGCGCTAGGCTATTCGGATCGCGCAGAGCCGTGCGATCGCATGAATGGTCCCCGTTGGAATGTATAGGATTGTTCTGCGAGGATAAATCCGTGCGACCAAACCGCCCTGGTGTGAATGGGGTCTTAAAGGAGCAGTTAACCTTTGTAGTGCAGGAACAGCCCAACTCCAAAGGCAGTTATCTTTTCCTGGAGATATGCTTTAAAGACAAGCCCCATAATTGTGCATTGATAACAATGTAGTCACATATGAACGCATCATGTATGTACAGATAATCACGCAGAGTATGAATAAGTATACATATATTATAAAACCCTATTTGTTATATATACACATAGGTGAACAATACTATTATACACATGTGCTTACACAGCTAGTAATGTACAGACAATATAAAAGAGTGCTTATAACCTATTAAAATGACCTGCCAGCCCTCTGCTGACGAGGGCGACTGAAGTAAGTACTGCAACATGTAAAAGGACCTGTCATCCAGTCTGGCGGACATTTTTTCCCCCAAGAGCGTGATCAAAAATCAACCTCTTCCCTAAAACGAGCTTGTATGGGTGACAGGTCCACTTAAATTAGTGGTTTTCCCTTTCCGAGTACATAAAGCATCTGACAGCGCTGGAACTGAATTAACTATTAAATGCACTAAAAGGCACCTACTTCCAGCACAGACTGAAGGAGGCCATTTTGTCAGGGGCCTATGACAGTGCTGAGGTAATGCCTACAAAATGTCCGCCTGCGCAGTGTGAAAGACGTATGTTCAACAGCGAGATTAAAAAAAAGCAAGGCCTTCATCTGAGTTCCTGTTTGAGATACATAAAACAAATACGCTGAACACACATAAAACAAAGCGCCGTGCTCGACGTCTGTGTACCGAGCGACATCTGTCTGCACACACTCTGCTAGTCCTTATAGAATAGTCAGGCTACGCCAGGGATGGGCAACACCGGCCCTCCAGCTGTGGTGGAACTACAAGTCCCATGAGGCATTGCAAGACTGACAGCCAAAGGAATGACTCCGGGAGGCAGAGGCTTGTTGGCATTTGTAGGAGGGCCGGAGTTGCCCGACGTTATAATGGGCTGAAAGAGAATAGAAAGCAGGACTGTCTGTAATGGGGCAATCAGAATTCCGTACTTCAATCAAGTCAATGCGAGTCTGCCTGGGGTGATCTCAAGTTAATTCGGGAGAGGGCCCCATAGAAATCTACGGGGTTGTAATGTGTAGACGCGGGCAGGACTCTGAAGTCTTGTGGCGTTTGATGTAAACAGCAGAATGGCAGCCATTGGATCAAGATAAATGAGCATGGGGTAGGGGGGGAGATAGGTCAGGGAAGGGCAACTTTTTACAAGTGAACGGTTTGTTTGCAAATGGCTGCATAAAGCTATTCGTGTTAGGGAGCAGGCAAGGAAGGGGACCTTCTGTTTGCCATGGGGGGAGGGTCTGCTTTAAAATGCACTTATCCTTCAAAAACACCTTTTCTGGCAGAGTGCTGGAAGGTTCAAGCGGACCTTTCCCCATATCTTTAAAATAACAATCTACAATCACATGCTTCTAGATAATTGCCGCCTTTGTATTCTTTGTATATCTGATTTCTCTTTTCTTCCCCAGTCTTCTCACAGTGGACATGTTTACTAAGGGCAGATTACTCGCTCTCCTTTTACTTCTTGGATTTCTGGCACATGTGACTAGGACATGTGACCATGCACATCATCTAAGGGGAGGAAAATGCCTTTCCCTGAGATCTCAGATGAGATTTCCCAGCAATGCTCTGCTGATGACAAGACAATCCCAGTGTGCATTGCGTTGGCAGGCTGAAGTCATTTTACCCTTTCAGAGCAGGAAGTGAATGCTCTGCAAGTGTAAGTATTTCACAATCACAGCATTTTACACCTGACATGTCTATGGTATTATTAATCATCATACATAGAGGCATGTATTGGTAGAAGTCGAGTGTAAAGGTCTGCTTTAAAACCTTTGTCTGTATTGCATTGTACAATTATGTACAATGGAAAAAAAATCCTTTACTTCCTGTACCACTAACAGGAAGCAAGAGGAAATCTCCCCACTGGGGACATAGATATGGATACATTTTGACAGAGGTTCTTGATGAACCGGATGAAATTTGCTCAGTGGGAGCAACCCTTCCAGCCAACATCCCTCGATCAGAAGATCAAAGAAGCCGGATGAAAAATCTTCAGCTGATCAGCTGTTTGGATATTTTGACAGCAGCCGGCATCCGCTGTCAGAAAACAAAGCAAAACAGGAGATTCCTCCGTCCACGCTCGTAGGTTTTGATGGAGGAATCTGTTAAATTTTCTTTGTTGAGAAAATAAAACAGTGTATGGGCAGCATAACTCATCTCTGTTCTCTGTTCATCTAACCAAAACTGGATCAAAAAGTATCTTATATATATATATATATATATATACACACACAGGGGCGTCCCGAAGCTGGGTAACACCCGGAGCGGTAGCCGAGTGGCAGTGTTCTGATACCTGCCGGCGGCCATCTTGGTGATGGACGTCGGCAGAGAGAGGAGGGGACAGTCACCCGGCGTGATAAGGTATCCCTCCTCTCTCCTGATACTGTCGGGCATTCGGTCCATGCGCCCGCCTTTTCAGAGGGGGGTGACACCAAAATGACTGAGTCATTTTATTGTCACCCCTCCAATGATGTCACCCGGGTGCGGGCCGCACCCTCCTTGTGACGCCAATCAATCAGTCTTGCACAGATGTACCGGCTCCTCTCCTGCACTGAAATTGCTTCCTCTGATATCACTGCACACTGTGAGCTTCTTGCATTAGAAGCTGCAGCACGTCAGATACAGCCCGCCTCATTTCCTGGCTGCAGGACGTCCAGCATCATCATCTAGCTCTTTCCTCCCCAGCCTGCCTGGGCCTGGCCTGCCCCCTTCATTCATTGGATATCGGCACTGTCAATCAAGCAGGTGTTACCTTGGGTGATCTGCATGCAAATACAGTTTGCTTAGGTACGCCCACTCCTCTAGACCAACACCCACCATGAAGGCATTTTGAGATTTGAATAACTCCTCCATAGAGTCAGCCCACTGCATGCATCACGGCTGAGGGCTCTTGGGAGGAGTACTAAGGCAGGGTACTGTGATGTTTTTAGGAAGCCATGTACAGCCCCTCCCACCAGCTGATTTGCCTGCATTGTATAGAGATGCAATGAGACCCAGTGATGACATGGGACTAAATTAGGGTATGTCATGAAAAAGGAATGGTTTTATTTAAACATCTTTGTTGACCAGGAAAGGAAAAAAAAGCAGATTGAAGGTAAGGATGCATCAGGAACGGGGAGGGTAGGTTTATGTGGATCAGGGGAGCTAGGCAGTTAGGATATACAGCAGCACTGACTTGATTGAAGAGTCTATACTAGCCAATGCAATAGAAGTGCACATTCCTAAAAACTGGGGCACATGGGACTGTCCTCCACAGGAACAACTTGCCTGTTTGCTATGGGTTTTTTTTTCATGCCCTAGTCATGTGACCAGACTTTTTTTCCTGAATTCCTGAATCTTAACACATTCCAAACAAAAATCTGAATAAAATTAAGAAATCTTATAAATAAAAAAAAATGTACTTTTTTGTTTTGATAAAAGTAAACAGTTGAGGAAAGGAAAACACGCACACATATATAAATACAGAGATGGAATGTAAAATGATAAATACAGAGATGAACAGGATATATACACGTCACATACAATAAATGTACACAGGCAAAATAAACACACTACAGCTAAAAGTCTGCTGCCAGATAAGCATTTGCGTGGCGAGTGAACCGATATTCAAACAGTGGAGGCCGCCATATTGTAAAGCGGACCAATATTCAAACACTGGAATCCGCCATATTGTAAAGTGGACCAATATTCAAACGGTGGACGTCACCATGCTGTAAATTAGACCAATATTCAAACGGTGGGAGCCGCCATGTTGTAAAGTAGACTAATATTCAAACAGTGGACGCCACCGTGTTGTAAAATGGACCAATATTCAAACAGTGGGAGCCGCCATGTTGTAAAGTAGACTAATATTCAAACAGTGAACGCCGCCATGTTCTATAGTGAATCAGACGTCACATTAACAAATCACCGTAGGAAGCCATTGTGTGGACTAGCAGCTTTCATAGTGGTAGTAGAATTCAGGCAAAGGTCAGGTATAAATGTGACAACACACAGTGGGCTGTATTTATGGAAATGCTGAGGGAAGAAGAGACAGTCTGCACCGCTCACAATAGTCACTTAAATTTTCCTTCCTTTCCTCGTTCTTCCTACCATATGATTCCTTGTGATTTTATAAACCTTTGTGAACAGAATATCAATATCATGTTGTATCTAAGTTACATAATAATATCTAGGTATATTATGGGCTGGACATCCTTAAAAACACCTTTTTAAGTGGAGCTCTCTTACATTATTGTATGCTATCTTATTTCTCAGCCCTGGTGAAAGGGGAGTATTGAGGCTCCGAAACGTGTAGGCCACACATTATATCTGTGGCACTCTTATCCTTTTCACATTCTTTAGCTTACTTCGGGGACCCCCAAGGATACCTGACAAAGAGCTGCCTCTAAAATGTTAATGAAAGGTCTTATGCCTCCTACGTTGGGTCTACCAACATGTCAATCATCAAAATAATGTAGACATTTTAACTACAGACAGAGACAACTATTCCCTTACAAATACAATAACTGAAGACGTGTGTTCCCTGTCTAGCAGAAAGAACGGTGTCCAGGATGACCCCCTGATTGGCTGGCTCTTACCGAACATCACTCCTCCAAGCACCTTCAGCAGAGTCCATGTGACCAATGCCTGGGTGCAGGTCATGTGACCTCCTTCCACAAAAGAAACAAGTGCATAGGATTTAAGCAGGAAGGAAATATTTAACACCTCTTCCTTGTTTTCAAATAGAATACCAGCCGATGCAATTTTGTTTTAGTTTTGGACAGAGCGGGGGAGGGTCACAACGTCTATTACGCTGTTATTGGTGTCTGTCCCCAATGGAAGGATGTGATCAGGACAGGAAGGGAAAATCCACCCCCAATGGGGACATAGGCAGCAATGAAAGCTGAACAAGGGATTTAGTCCCTCTCCCCACTCTATCCAAGATAAAACCAAACAATGTGGCTGGAGATCCACTTCAATGACTCAGCGGGCAATTTACCCAAAAGCACCTTATATGTTTAGCAAGTCCTTCACCAAATCCCAATCTCAGCATGTGCACCATACTTCTCAGTGATCGCACTGATGACTGCTGGTGGCATCTCGGACTAATCACAATGAAAGCAGCGTGGGACTGGAGTGAGCAGTGGTGTTATATGTGGACGGGTATTGCACGTGATGCAGATGTTTATTTTGCCTTTCAGGCTCCAATCTCTCGATCGGTCGCTGCGCTCTTCCCCAGTGTCCTCTCCAGTTTGCGGTGTTTGCGGGGAGCAGAAGAAGGTGGAGCCGGGGGCTCTTCTCGCAGGACTTGCCGGATGCGTTGGACGCATACCGCTGTGGCGGCTCGGGTCTCTGGCGACAGCTGTGATAGGCTGAGGAATCCATGAGGGAGATCTTCTACTACCTTCAGGGTGACTGGGCGGTTCAGAGAGCGGAGTCTCTTCGCAAACATCACAGAGTCATCCAACATTGGGTCAAGTGCACAGGCCTGCATGGAAAAAAAAAAAGGCTGCCATGAAAATAGGCATCAGACAAGCAATATGAAACTATTGAAATTAGGGATGCGCCGATTCCGGTTTTTCGGCAAGTCCCATTAAGGAAGCCAGGCGGCGTGTTAAGACTTGCCACCCGGCTTTCCGATTAGTAGGGAAGCCGTCTCCATGATTCCTCGTCACCAAGTGCTTTCGGGCCAATCAAGAAACCAGACGGCTAGTCATTATACGGCGCTTGGCTTCCTGATTGACCGGGACGCCGTCTCAATGCTCCCTCGTCACCAGGTGATGAGGAAGCATGAAGCCGACTTTCTGGCCAGTCAGGAAGCCGAGGGCGGGTAATGACTCGCCGTCCGGCTTCCCGACCAATCAGCAAGCTAGGCGACAAGTCATTACACGCTGCCTGGCTTCTTGATTGGCCGGGAAGCCGGCTCCATGCTCCCTTGGTGACAAGGGAGCATGAAGCCGGCTTTCCGGCCAATCAGGAAGCCGGGCAGCATGTAACGACTCGCATGTATATTATTTTTTTTAAATTTAAATGACAGATATTAGCATCAGTTAGCAGCTGCAGTCATATCAAAGTCCCCATAATGTACTGAGCTTGGCCATTTCTTAGCTTCTGCAATATTGGCCCTCAAAGATGTATAAATGTCGGCTTTTGTAACCCCAGATTTTCAGTACATGTGACAGCTCTGAACACAATGACACAAAGGAATTCTTCCAAGACCTGCTCCAGTGGACCCCACCATTTAGCTCATGTTGGCACCTGTGGGCCATTGTGAGAAGAGTTGGGAAGGGCTCTCAAATGGTTGGCCACAGTGCTCACAAGGTACAAAGCCACTCTGATTGGCTCTGTGCATTTTTCCTGTGATCCAACCTGTCCAATGACAGCAGGTTTATAGTCATTGGGAGGTGGCATGCATTCCCTCTCTAGTGAACAACCTGCTGATCAGAACTGTAGGTCTCTTGACTAGTCTTTTTACTACAATGGCCGGTCAGGAGATGGCTTCAGTATTACACAGTTAGCAGAGCAGAGGGCACAGAAGTAAAATCAGAGCTGGATCATCCACAATGTACCCTAGGACCCAATAGAAGTCCAGGTTGGGGGCAGCTACAACCTACATGCTCCACCATGCAGCATTAAACTGGGTAGATAACACAAGTGTTCAAGGTTGTGTTCCTGCTAGTCACTTTTATAAGGAAAGATGTACTTGTAGGCAATTGGTGTTGGATGGGGTGGCTTCTCTGTGTCTATGGTAATTCTTATCCAAGTCATTCAAAAGGGAAGGGTAAAGTTGTTACCTTGCTTGGTGCCCCATTCCTGATTGAATCTATCTCAGAGTAAAGAGCATAACACAACACTACTGAATAAAGTAAAAATGAAGGTACAAAGTACAGTAGGCCACAACAACCTATTATATTTTCCCCAATCGTACCACAATTAACTAAAATCTAATTGAACACCAGCAATGCTGTGTGCTGATGTAGCCAATTTGCGACACCACCTTATACTCACCACAATGTGAATGGGAGGAAGTCCTAGTAGCATACTGTCAGGAGCCAGCAGCGGGGACATGTACGGGTTGTCCACAATAGCAGAAGTCTGCAAAGTCATGTTAGCCACACCGTTTTTAGAGCGCAGAGGCTGGAATCCTTCTGGGAAGCCCAGCAGTTGAGAAGTGGTAGGGGAGTGTGGGGATGGTCTGTCCTCACCGGAGTGTGCAGGGGGAATGTTCTCTTTAGAGTGTGTAGAAGACTCTCTGTCAAAGGACTGGTCACCCTCACTCTCGCTCTCTGTCAAGAAGAAGTTGACGGCTTCCTTTGGGCTGCTGGGAGACAAGGGATCGCTGCCTCCTGACTGGATGGATAGTGAGGACGGTGAATGCGGACCATTCGCAGAGGAGGAGTTATGGGACTGCGCTTCTCTGTGTGCGTGTTTGTTCGGTGCTCCGTCTTCTCCATTCTGCTGGCTTGAAGTTCCAACTGCTAAATTGTTCTGCTCAATGTAATGATGGTGGTTCAGATCCTGGCAGGTTTTGCTCTTTAAAGACACCATGCGGTTAAGAAGAGAAGTCTCTTCCACCAGTGCTGCCTCAGATAAGCTCTTTCTCACCGTATCTGCAACAAAAATAATAAAATCACATTAGCTAGTGTTTTAGGACCTTAATTGGAGAAACACAAATACTTCTCCTCTGTAGTATTACAGCAGCAACGTGGTCACTCACACGGTTAATCTTTGACTGCTGTGAAGAGGCTAATGGCAATTTACATGGTCAGTTCACCCAAATGTAATAGTTCAGCTGTAGATGCAATCTGGTGGACTGAGTCACTTACAATATAGACAACAAGCACCCACCACCCCTCTAAGCGGAGAGTCTGACCTGGATTGGCTCTCTCCTTGCTCCCTTCCATTAGATTACTCAGCCAGGACGCTGCCCCTTGTCGGATGTCTCTGAGAAATAACGCGGTCCCTCGTTTTACTAGATTCACTGTACTCTGCTTTTCAACCACCCGATCGTCCACTGGGACTCGCTCTGTGCCTGCGTAAAAACAAACCGGTGAAAAAAAGGAAAATTAAAAAAAAAACATCAAGCTTTACTAGCAAGGCAAAAGGACAATGCCCAGTAACACATAGTAACCAATCACCAATGGTCTTTCTTTGTACTGACTTCCATAGGGCAATGAAGGGTAAAATCTGATTGGTTGCTATGGGTCAGGGTACGTTGTGCATTATCATTGATCTCTACATTGTCCTGAGTGAAAATAAGCACCTGCATAAGCGCCAAGGCACTTTGACAGCACACTGAGCGGCAGCAGCGGGTCCATCAGGGTTAAGAGGCGGGATGGAGATGCTGTGGCCTGTAATAACGTGGCTGGGTAGGCAACCATGATCCCATCTGGTAATCTAATCCCAACAGAAGCAGCGCGGAGTGACACAGTGATACAAAGGTTACCACCGGCACTGTCACCAGCGAGGCAGATCCTCTCTCCTGTGGAGCCTGAAAATGCAAAGGCACACAAATGTAACATATACATGACTTAGCTTCTATGTATTAAAAAGACAAATTTACTTTAGAAGAAGACAGGAAAGAACAGGCTAAGTATTCACATGCAGGGCATTTTTTTAATTATATTCTCAGTTTGAATTGGCCAGGTTTGTTTTAGGCATAATATAAAGCTGAACTCCGTGACATTGAAGAAATGGGCTTCCCCCACACTGCAAGGCGTAAAGGAGAACTATGGGGTTAGGGCTTTTCCCCATAGTTCTCCTAAGGGTCACGGGAGAACACAAACTAGCGTTCTCCCGTGACCCAAAGCTCAGTATACCGCGAGCTACAGCTCGCAGTATACTGAGACGCCGCAGCCGAAACGGATTCCGACAATTCTATCTGGATCCACCCAGCTGCGTGATTGACAGCTGGCTTTGCCTATCTAGAGGCAGAGCCAGCTGTGCCCGCCCCCACCCCCGCCCGTCCGATCCGCCAGTCAGCACTGGAGGATCGGACAGGGGAGGGGGGAAATCCCTGCAGGAAGCCGTGAGTGACAGTCACGGCTCTCTGCAGGGATAGATCGAGAAGTGAGCGAGCGACGGTATGTGTTCGCTCACTTCCCGATCTACTGAGCCGACCTGTGACAGTTTCATTGTCACACGTCGGCTCAGATTATGAGGCTGATTGAAAATCACCTGACTCATAATTCTCCTTTAAATGCTCGTTTTTGCCCAGGGTACTAGGAAAAGGTTTTCCATTATATTATCCCTCGCTCCCGCAAACCCCTCATTCTATGGGACTGGTCCCCCCCTAAGCCTCCTCTCTTTGGCACTCGCAGCTGTGATGCCCCCATGTACAATGCCGGACCAACAGCCCTGCACTGTAATGGAGGCCATCAAGGGCAGGCTAAGTCTCACCACAAGGGTAGTAAAAGTTCAGCGTTAAGAATTCAATCACTGCACAGTCGATATTAAAGTGACACTAAACTCAGGAGTTAGATATTAAAAAAATGCATTCAAGTACCTTAACTATTAACTAAAATGTATCTTATTTGTGTATCACTCAGCTGTAGTTCCTCAAATCCTCTCTGAATTGGTGCCAACACTGTCCTTCCTTCTGGAGGGTGGCTACTTTTGTTCCCCATGGTCCCTGTGTGTAGTCACCGCTCCAAGCTCACTTCCATGATGGACTACAATCTCACATTTAGTTTACTATAGTTTCAGCACACATTCAGAGATGATTTGAGGCTCTACAGCCGACTGATACACAAATAAGATACATTTTTGTTAATAGTTAAGGTACTTGAATGTATTTTCAAGATTTAAAGGAGAACTATGGGGGCAGTGAAATGCACTCATCCCCATAGTTAGAGGCACTGCAGCTGTCACACATTAGCTCAATAGACCGAGAACTGAGCGCTCACAAACCGCTGATCACTCAGTTCACGATCTTCTCCCTGCAAAGAGCAGCGACTGGCCTGAAGGGTTCCCCTCCCCCCCTCTCTTTCCGTTCCTCCAGCGCTGACTGGAGGGGCAGAGAAAGGAGGGGGCGGGCACAGCTGGCTCTAGAGAGGCAGAGCCAGCTGTCAATCAGGTAGCGGGGTGGATCTCGACAATATTGTCAGGGTCCTTCCCGGCTCTGAGCTGTCAGCATATAGCTGTCAGCAATAGCACAAGAGAACGAATGCCAAAAAAGGTTTGCCCATAGTTCTCTTTTAACTCGTGAGTTTAGCGTCACTTTAGGGCCCCATTCACACACGAATCGGCCTGCACGTACAGCTTCGTGTGGGGCTGTGCCAAGCAGCTGCCGGGAAGAACAGGTCCTGCGTGTGATTAGTACGCAGCCCCCGTCCTTCTCTATGGGGCTACACGGCCGTACGCCCCCCTACGCTGGCCTGCCCTGCACGTCCGTAGGGGTGCGGGTGAGCGTATTCATACACCGCCGGAATGGATCCTGTATGCGTTCCCCCCTCTCTTTCCGTTCCTCCAGCGCTGACTGGAGGGGCAGAGAAAGGAGGGGGCGGGCACAGCTGGCTCTAGAGAGGCAGAGCCAGCTGTCAATCAGGTAGCGGGGTGGATCTCGACAATATTGTCAGGGTCCTTCCCGGCTCTGAGCTGTCAGCATATAGCTGTCAGCAATAGCACAAGAGAACGAATGCCAAAAAAGGTTTGCCCATAGTTCTCTTTTAACTCGTGAGTTTAGCGTCACTTTAGGGCCCCATTCACACACGAATCGGCCTGCACGTACAGCTTCGTGTGGGGCTGTGCCAAGCAGCTGCCGGGAAGAACAGGTCCTGCGTGTGATTAGTACGCAGCCCCCGTCCTTCTCTATGGGGCTACACGGCCGTACGCCCCCCTACGCTGGCCTGCCCTGCACGTCCGTAGGGGTGCGGGTGAGCGTATTCATACACCGCCG
Source organism: Nanorana parkeri (assembly GCF_000935625.1). Taxonomy (NCBI): domain Eukaryota; kingdom Metazoa; phylum Chordata; class Amphibia; order Anura; family Dicroglossidae; genus Nanorana; species Nanorana parkeri. Next base: position 269,891 of record NW_017307963.1, on the reverse strand, counting down.
GAATGGATCCTGTATGCGTCCCGGCCAGAAAACCCGCACCCCTACGGACCTGCAGTTGAGGTGAGCGCAGGGGGGCGTACGGCCGCGTAGCCCCATAGAGAAGGTCGAGGGGCTGCGTACTAATCACACGCAGCACCTGTCCTTCCCAGCAGCTGCTTGGTACGGCCCCGCACGCAGCTGTACGTGTCGGCCGATTCGTGTGTGAATGAGGCCTAAAGCTCTAGAAGAGGAGCCCAGGGCTACTCAGAACTTCTCTGAGGAATTTTATCACCCTGAGGACAATTCGGAAAACCCTTATGAAGAGTTAAAGTCGAAGGCTTGGCTGAGTTTAACATTTTAAACAAAGGGAGCTACAAATCAAGCTTCATCTGCTGCGCTGTCTGTTTGAATAACCCGTAGTGCTCAGGAAACCCTTTAACGTGTAATAAATGTTTAGTTGTAAAACAAAAAGCATACAAAATATAAATACAAAACTTTAAAAACGTAAAAATGAATACAAAAAAAAAAAACCTAAAAATAATTTTGACCCCCAAATCATTATAGTTTCTATTTAACCACAAATCCCATCAAATATGTTTTTTTGCAAATAGGTGTTGGATAGACTGGGGATGGGATACCGGAACAGGAAGTCAGGGAAATCCCTACCAATGGGGACACAGACAACAACAAAAACCTGAAACCTTCACCACTCAATACAAAGAAACAACAAGAACCGATATATTTTATATAAATATATATCTGAAGAGAAGCAAGCACTGACCCAGCAGCCGACAGTGTCTCAGCGCCCAGCAGTAAGCATAGAAACATTCTTCGAGAGCCCTTGGGAAAGGAGCCTCTGGGGCAAGAGAGTAATCCACAGACAAGATGGGCGCCTCAAGCTCTTGAGCCCAAGTCTTCAGGTAGGGCTCATGTGACTTTGAGGTCTGAGCTACAAACCCCCCACCGTGGAAATGGATGATCAGGTCTGGAGAGAGAGCGGCCGGGCGAGATCGGAGACGAAGGTCAAGGCTCAGAGGACCTTCGGGTTTGGTGAAGGAGTTTAGTTCTTCACTCTCCTAAAAAAGAACACAAGTGTGTTAAACGTATTGTCACAATTCAGATCATGATATAGATTTGAGTTAAAATGTATTCCTTTCTTATGTTTTTAGATGGGCTGAAAAACAACACTTGACATCCTGACCTGCATGTCCGCAGACTTAGACACAGAGGTACAGAAGACAGTTATTATTATTGAATATAAGCATCTGTAGGATGGGCAGGTCAATGCCAGCATGGGAAACTGTATATTAAAGCCATGGTTCTCAACTGGTTGGTCGTGACCCAAAAGGGGGTCGCGACCCCGTATTCAGTGGTTGGCTGCGTGCTTTTCACTTTTCTAGTTGAGAGGCTCCTCAGCCTTCCCCTAGCGCAGCACTGTCAGTTCTCAGGCCAAGTAGCCATTTGAAATATGCTGCCCAGTGCCGAGTGTCAGCATGAGGTGGAGTGGGCTGGGGCTATGCCCGCGAGGGAGCTCCATCCATACGTGCATTGCTTACAGCTCCATCGCATGTCCTGTAGAAGTGCCTGGACCTGAATGACATCACATTGTGGCTTCCGGCACATAAACAGGGCGCACAAGAGAGCTGTACAAGCAATGCACATATGGATGGAGCTCCGTCACAGCACAGCAGCCCAAGCTGGACCCCAGGCTGAGGATCCACTCCAGTTCTTGTAAGGTAGGGAGACTGGATGTTAAAAAAACATTTGAATTGTAGATGTGTGGTTGAGATTGTGTCTGTCAGTGTTTTTGAGAGTCCGTTCACACTAGTACAGTGTTTTAATCGAACAGTCCCGTGTGATTATCGCACTGTACCAAGCAATCGCACCTACTACGCGTTCTGGTGAGGGAGGTGTGTTGCATTTTTTGCTATTCATTTGAATGGCACCCCAAACGCACCTCCCTCCCACAGTTCAATCCCCCGCACTGGAATGTGCGGAACCACAATGTGCAGTGCCTATCTGTTTTTGTAAATGTGAGCAGGTTAAAATGATGCAGTCTTGTGATTTAATGCATTTAAAGCCTTGTATCCATGTACAAGCTGTAATTATAATGCTCAGGGACTCTGTATAGGTAGGGCATCTTAAAAGGAGAACTATGGGGTCAGGGCTTTTCCCCATAGTTCTCCTTAGGGTAACGGGAGGACACAAACTAGCGTCCTCCCGTCACTCTAAGCTCAGTATACCGCGAGCTACAGCTCGTGGTATACTGAGACGCTGAAGCGGATCCCGACAATTGTGCCGGGATCCGCCCAGCTGCGTGAGTGACAGCTGGCTCTGCCTATCTAGAGGCAGAGCCAGCTGTACCCGCCCCGTCCGTTCTGCCAGTCAGTTCCATCCCCTCCCCTGTCACGGCAGAGAGCTGTGACAGGATCGAGAAGTGAGCGAACGCCGGTATGTGTTCGCTCACCTCCTGATCTCCTGAGCCGACCTGTGACAGTCTCATTGTCACAGATCGGCTAGAACTATGAGGTGAGTGAAAAGCACTCACCTCATAGTTCTCCTTTAAAGAAGAACTCCTGGCAGAAATTGTATTAACCCTTGCAGTGGGTCTACTTCGCACTGCAAGGGTTAACTGCTCATTTTTGCCAAGGATCAAAAAAAAAAAAAAGAATTTATACTTAGCTGAGCCTTGGAGCTGGCAGCGCTCCATCCAGCCTATCTTCCCCACTGCAAGGATGGTATGTCCCTCGGCGTCCTCAAGTCCACTACACTGTATTGGACGTGATGACTCGAGGAGTCCTAGACCACTGCAGCAGAGGTGTAGAGACGCTCAAGGGACAAGTCTAAGAGCCGGCCAACTTGGAAACTCAGGTGAGTATAACTTTTTTTTTTGAGACGACACAAAAACGAGCAGTTAACCCTTGCAGTGCAGGGGTAGGCCAGAGTTCTCCTTTAAGATATTCCTGATCACCTAAATAGGGAGATCCATCAACACCTTTTCTGTACAGGCAGAGATGAATTGTGTGATATATGCATTAAAGTGCCTTCTACCCAAATCTATAAGGTGAAGATGTCCTTTAGACTTTCTGTACACTTAGATTGACACATTTGAGCAAATGGTTAATTCTCTGACTATCAATCTGTTACAGTGAAGTACACATCTTGGATGTCATCATTTCCATAAGAATCTTAAAGCTTAAATGAGAACTATGGGGTTAGGGCTTTAGGGTAACGGGAGGACATAAACTAGCGTCCTCCCGTCACCTTAAGCTCAGTATACCGCAAGGCACAGCTCGCGGTATACTGAGACGCCGCAGCTGAAGCGGATCCCGACAATTATGTTTGGATCCACCCAGCTGCGTGAGTGACAGCAGGCTCTGCCTATCTAGAGGCAGAGCCAGCTGTACCCGCCCCATCCCCCGTCCGTTCTGCCAGTTCGCTCACCTCCCGATCTACTCAGCTGGCCTGTGACAGTCTCATTATCACAGGTCGGCTAGAACTATGAGGTGAGTGAAAAGCACTCACCTCATAGTTCTCCTTTAACTGTATCTTCAACAAAAGCTAAACTGTTCAAATCAAAATGCAGAAAACAGTACATTTTCAAAGGCTTAGAGAAGAATGCTGCTCTCTGTGTGGAAGCAGTGGTACCACTGCAGCAGTCCAACACACCCTGCTAAGTCACAGCTACAGCTCTGCAATTAGCAAAGCTCATGCTTTCTGTTAATTGTTTTACTTTAGCTGTGCGGGTGGAAGGGGCGTTTCACACCAATGCAGAGAGACTGAAGCTACGGCCTGTGCTACAGACTTTGCATTGCCGCTGGACATGATTTACAAGCCAAAATGGACATAATTTCATCACTTGGAGTTTAACCGTTTCGTTTTAGTTGGAGATACAGTTGGGCTTCAGGATCAGCATTCTACACTGCAAATAACTGCATGTTCAAACATCTGTCACAAGAGGCTATCCAGTCACTGACCTGGCCCTCACGCAGCTGGTAAGAGATGAGACGCATGTTAACAGGACCTGGTCCGGTGTGAGCTACAGGAGGGTTGATGGTGACGGTGCGCTGAGGATCAGAGGACAGTGGCATCTCCAGTGGTTCAGGGGGCACAGAGAGGATCTTGTTGATGCGGACTGTTGAAGAAGTTATTCCAACCAAAGACTGATGATGAAAAAGGAAATGTCACATTACACATAAAAATGGATGAAACAAAATGAACTGAAATGGTAAATATATTAGATACAACGAAAGGCTCCTGTATGAAAGACTAATATACCAAATCCATTTACCATTAACAGGATTAACAGGTATTTGAGGGACTTTGCAGGGGGGACTAAGAGAAAACAAAGTGCAGATGCACTTATACTAGTGCAGCACATATTCATTTTAATTCATTATTAAATTAATTATTTTAATTAATCATTTAATTCCATTGTTCTATTTTAAACAAAGCTTTATACTCACTGTAAGCAATTCCATCTCTGTGATGTTCCAAAAAGTCTTCCAGAAGTTCACGTCAAGGTTCTGTGTTATCCTTTCAAATTCTGCTCCTCGAAGCTCTGGGTCAATGGCGTACCTTCCACTTATAAAAATGGAGCTGGCGGCTACACCTGCATAGGAGAACAACAAGTTGAATACCATTGAACCGCCGGCTGGTGACGCACGCTGCAATATCGGCAGTTATATCAAATCATCTGCCCCATACTATTTTACTCGAGTGCCCAGGAACAAAAAAGTGTAAGATGGTCATTGGCTGATGAGTCCAGCCGCACATTGACTGCAGCAGGCCCCAGGGTGGTCATCTTCCACCCAAACTAATGAGCTTCAGAGATTTCAGAAGAGGAATATCCAAGCTGAGTTCATGTAGATGGACAAGGATCTGCTCATGGATTGGGACCTGGCAATATGTTGCTGTCTTTGCTTGCTCTGAGCATTTTAACATTTCAGAGTTTGGTGAACTCCTTGTGACTCTAGTGTAGAGGAGTCTGCAGCCATAGAGAATATATCATTCTTACTGCTGGATTTTCAACTGGTTTCTAAAGTAAAGTGGATCCCTAAAAAAAGCACAAAATAAAACAAACGCCCCCCTCCAGTCCTGGTGTCCTTTCTCCCTCAAATGCATAAATAGTAAAAATGCCAATTATAATATTACTTTTTCTGCATAAATGGTGTTCTGGGTTTTCTCTCTAGTTCTGGTCACGTGTCCACATACCAGAGCATCGGTCCTGTGATTTCAGCTGAAAGGATGGAATGGGTTCAACCAGAGCTGCTGATTGGCTGACTTTCCCTGAATGACAGACTCCTTAGCTCTTCCAGCAGAGATCCAAGGTCCATAGACTGGCACTTGGTCAATGAGAAGCATCAGGGTGGAACGGGGTTCAACCAGAACTGCTGATTTGCTGGCTCTGCCTGAATAACAGACCCCTCAGCTCTTCCAGCAGAGATCCAAGGTCCATAGACTGGCACTTGGTCACATGACAAGCATCAGGGTGGAACGTGGTTCATCCAGAGCTGCCGATTGGCTGACTTTGCCTGAATGACAGACCCCTTAGCTCTTCCAGCAGAGATCCAAGGTCCATAGATTGGCACATGTTCACTTGACAAGCATCAGAGGGAGCGGTGTTTTCTGAAGCACATGCAAGTTATTTAACACCTATCTCACCATGTTTACATTTATTGGGGCAGGATCACTTCATGATAGCAGAATACACTAAGGACAATGGAATGAGTTGATTCGTTCGAATGGCTGCATCCATGGGCAGGATTGTAAACGTTAACAGAGAGATTGAAGAGATACACAACAACAGTGAGTGATTCCAGTGATCAGTGTTCACTCATAACTGAAATCCCACCACAGGCAATTCCCCTAATAAGCATAAAACACAGAAGGCAGGAAAAAATAATCTAGTCAGTGGTTTCTACATGGTGCACACTTACCATAGTAGGTTGCAAGAGCTCCCTCAGCTGTCAGTGAGAGCATAGTGAGGAGGAAGAGGGGAAACCATCACATAACAGCAAACATGGTATCCTCCTCTCACACATATACATGCAATGAAACCTTATATAATGATTCACACAAGTGACGTGCAGTGACACTTAACAGGAAACCCGATGCAACGAAGATCACATTTAATGTCATAGTTGGTGTTTATTTCTACTAATCAGACTCTCAGATAATCTAATGCCATATGTCCTATGTATACTCAACACCTATGCGCTGTGGCCAATGGCTGTAGGGCTCATCCCTGCTTGTGCTAAGGGGGCAATAGGCTATTGACCCAATATATTTTATGTCGCCAAAGACTTGCCTCCCCAATGGCAGTGGCCTGTGAACTCCAATGACATCTAAACCATTATATGCCAAACTACAGGTAGAAGGTTAAAAGGCACCCAGTGTCCCCACCCACAATTTTAGGTACTAATATTTGGGGGAAGTTACCCCATTTTTAATCCTCACGACAGCATTCCTATGCACAGCTGGAGTTGCATTTAAAGTAGGGATGGCTATCAGGGAACATGCTCTGCTGACAAGCCAACAAGATGGCTTCTTCTTAGGTGACACAGCATGCATCAGGGTTTGGTGTGCTATACGTGTACCTGTTGCATGCTTACAGTGGGTGACTTGTAGTACTTTCCCCATGCTTCATATTACTAGCGCCAAAAGGAACCATATTTTTGGAGCTCAACCAATCAAAATGCACAGCTTAATTGCCTTTATATGCTTGCTATATCCATCAGGTGGTTGCCCTTTTCATGGGTTGGTCATCAGGCAGCAGGGTACACGATGAGCTACTAGACTACTAGCACCATTACTTTCAATGAATGTAGCTGCCTTGGAGCTGAGATAAAGGGGGGGGGGGGGTGTCTCTTGCGGCTACCATCATTTGTCTGACTTTCTTTTTGAGGTTCACTTTCTTAACAAGTACCCCGTTTGAGTTTTATTTTATCATAGGCTTTTAAATGGTCAAAACATATATTATATATTAAATACTTTTCTAATATTAATGTTTTTGGTATACACTGTTTTGCTCTCTGACAGCTGTGGCCTGCCAGCTCCTGCTGTCAGTGTCTCTCTCTGGCTGAGTGGCAGGTTTGTGTGTCATAGTTGACATGATAATCACCGGAGGAGTCCCAAAGCTGTCACAGGACTGTAGGGTCTGAGAACCTTGGAACATGCACAGATGCACATTCCAAGCTCTTACCTGAAACATTAATTATAGCACAGGGCATAGTGTTTGACAGATTGCAGATGTCATAAAGATTGCCTGTACAATTGTGGGTCCACAGGCATCTACAGTCATGGGTCTTTCCCATAACTCAAAACTGAACCCATGCTGAGATTACAGGTGAAACTCGAATAATTAGAATATCGTGCAAAAGTAATTGCAGTAATTGCTGCAAAAGGGGCCCAAACCAAGTACTGAGTACATATGCATGCTTGTACTTTTCAGAGGTCCGATATTGTTCTATGTACAATCCTTGTTTTATTGATTGCATGTAATAATCTACTTTTTTGAGGTTGTGGATTTGGGGTTTTCATGAGCTGTAAGCCATAATCATCACAATTATGACAAATGACGGCTTGAACTATCTTGCTTTGCATGTAATGAGTCTATCTCATATATTAGTTTCACCTTTTAAGTTGCATTAGTGAAATAAATTAACTTTGCACAATATTCTAATTATTCGAGTTTCACCTGTATGTTTGCTGATACCTGCATTTAAATCAGTCCCTATGCCATTATGAAGTCTTCCTTAGACCAAAGGTCAAGGCTGTACACAGGGCCTTGACTTCTCTCTAAGTTCATATTACGGTCTGCTGTTTAAAGGTGCCATGTCTTACCCCCCATCATCTAACTGCTGTGCAATTCAAGAACTTCTAGTGCCTATTAGGGCTCTGGCAGTGGACAACTGAAAAACAGGACGCACAGCCTAAATCATGAAGGAGGGCTTAAAGGAGAACTATGAGGTGAGTGCTTTTCACTCGCCTCATAGTTCTAGCCGACCTGTGACAATGAGACTGTCACAGGTTGGCTCAGTAGATCGGGAGGTGAGCGAACACATCCCGGCGTTCGCTCACCTCTCGATCCTGTCACAGCTCTCTGCCATGACAGGGGGAGGGGCTGGATTCCACCCTCCCCGCTCTGATCCTCCAGCGCTGACTGGCGGAACGGACGGGGGAGGGGGCGGGTACAGCTGGCTCTGCCTCTAGATAGGCAGAGCCAGCTGTCCCTCACGCAGCTGGGCGGATCCCGGCACAATTGTCAGGATCCACTTCAGCTGCGGCGTCTCAGTAGCCTTGGCCTAGATATTTGCAGGCACCACAAGACAGCCGCACTGCTACCTTAGCCCTCTTTCACACGGGCATTCCGATCAGGACCCCTTGTCAGTTTTACAGGTCGGATCTGATCAGAAGCCCAGTGTTAGTCTATGGGCAGCCAGATTTAAACAGCCGTGTGTCCATTTACATATGATTACCGCCGGCTCCGTCAAGGTCCGGAAAACCAAACAGAACAGAGTTTCCTGTTGGCAAACCTGAACGTGGCGGATCAGGGATAATCTGATGTAAACGGACACATGTACGTTTACATCTGACTGCCTCATAGCCCTAACATGGGTCCGGTAAGTTTAGCTTTTTCCTCCATCTGGACGGATACAGATGTCCCAACGGTGATGCCCGTTCCGTCCGTACTTGTACTCAATACAGAAAAAACGGTATTGGTGCATCCCTAGTGAAAGCGCATTGGAGATGACAGGTTCTCTTTAAGGTGACATTAATGGTCTTTTAGACCCCTAGTGTCACTTTTCCACTTCAACAATATTAGCTGGGGAATGACAGCTGCCTGCTGAGGCAACGGAATGTAAACACAACAGGCAAAGGCTGGGAGTAATATCCAGCCTGCTACTGGCTACTTCAAATTGCAATAGCAGGCTGACTATGGCACCTGACCACTGTCAATCAGCAGGCGAGGGACCAGAAGAAGAAAATTCGGGGGGCGGCAGAGTGGGCCTTCCTCCCCGCTGGGCTCCGGCTGCAGTGGTCTGTGCCCCCTACGATCCTTGTGGCCTCTGCTAATACAGGTGGAGAGAGCAGCGGGCTCCCAGCGCCGAAGAGATTGAGGAGGGCAGAGCTGATGTGGCCGCAGGGAAGGCTGACAAAAGCCCAGGCACCATGATGCAATTTTTAGTGGTCATGACGACCTGGCATTTGTCAATCCCTGAGCTGAGTGATACACAAATAAACTACAGTTTTGTTTTCACAGGTCGGCTACAACTATGAGGTGAGTGAAAAGCACTCGCCTCATAGTTCTCCTTTAAGGTACTTGAATGCAAAACAACCCGTCGACATGAGCCCTAAGTTTTGTATAGGACATGCGCAGGCACGTCTCTGCAATCTAATGCAAGGCAGCAAAACAATGATTCTCACCACTCGAGGGCCCTTATGGAATAACATCCGTAACAGATGGAATGTATTAACAACATAACTCCTGTGCATGCAACGCATTGCAAACTTTCACAAACGTTTTTAACGGTCTTTAAAAAAAAGAGAAACTTGGAAAGATTTAAAGAGCCACAGAGAACGGTGACTCTCACCACTTACTTATCCCAGATTCATGGCGCTTGTAATTCTCCCCAAACGACACTAAACCAATGGCGATAGTCTGCAGGAACGGGCGGATGGAAGGAGTGAACTGCAAACAGAAAGCAGGTGATGGGGATTTAACACTCCGGTCACTTGAAAACAGGAACAAAGAGTAAAAATCACAACAATATTGGAATCCGGCGCAAAGGTTACTGGATAGTCAAGTGACAAAAGACGTGTCAAGGGTCATATGAATAGGATAAACCTAAGGCAACAGGTCAATATACATAAACATCTGTGATAACGGGATACTATACCTTCGTTAATCCCATCACTTTGAAAAGGAAAAGACGGCAAGTTATGATTGAAAAGTCTGTGCCCGATTATTAAAAACTCACTTTCAAAATTATATGACATCCAACTTGGGTTTAAACTCAACACGTCTGCAAGCTAGCAGATGTTTCTTATTATAGGAACAATAATTTTTCAGTTCAAAGAATAAATTGATTCGTTCAGCATGAACTTCGGGAAACACGTCACATGGCCCAATCACATTCCATGCGTCATGTTTGAAAATCTCGAAAAGAAAACAAAATGAAAGCTAACACCGACTTAACCGTTCTTTCCAACCTGAGGTAATAAATCTGGGTGCCCCCTTCCTTTGGGAAACCTGGTTCCTTAGGTGTGATAGTGGATACTCCTTTTGCCCAATATTACAACCCACATTGGGGAAGGTCTATGGCAGGGGCAACTTCGGCCCTTCAGCTGTTGTGGAGTCCCATGAGGCATTGTGAGACTGACAGGTACAGGCATGACTCCCAGAGGCAGAAGCATCATGGGATTTGCAGGTTCACCCCAGCTGGAGGGCCAGAGTTTGCCTGCCCCTGCAGCATACCATAGACCAGGGATGGGCAACACCGGCCTTCCAGCTGGGGTTAAACTACAAATCCCATGAGGCATCTGCCTCTGGGAGTCATGTCTGTGGCTGTGAGAATCTTACAATGTCGCATGGGATTTGTAGTTCCACCACAGCTGGAGGGCCGGAGTTTGCCCGCCCCTGGTATACTGGGACTAACTGGGTCTTTGATATTGAGTACTCTTACCTATATCTGAAATGTTTTATTCAAGTTTCTATTCCCAGGTAGACCGTTGACTGCAGTCTTGCTCTCCATTCACTCCGGTGGTCTAAGGTCCCCTAAATCATCACGTCCAATTCAGTATATTGGACGTGAGGACACAGAGGGATATTCCACGATGGAGCGGAGGGAGAGCAAGGCTGCGGGGACCGGTCTAGCAGTCAGCTGGGTCCAAGATTCGGGTGAGTACATCTTTGGTATGTTAGCTCCATAGACAAAACAAGTACTTAGGCCCCATTCACACCAGATCCATTTTTCAAAGGATGCCAGCGGAAGGTAACCCAAAAAATGAATGGGTGTGCTTAGGACCAGTTCACACCGCTCTGTTCCGTTACATTGAACAAAAAGCAGGACACGCAGCATTTTTTTTTCAGCGCAACGTAACGCAACACAGCGATGTGGACCAGCCCCATTCACACCCATTCATTTTTTGGTGCTATTGCGTTAGCATCCGTTAAAAAATCGATTAGGAATCCCGACTTCACTCAGATGTTTCTCTCTGGCTTCAGTAGGCTGAGACACAGACTTGGAGCAGCCAGGCAACTACCAATCTCAGCAACAGCATCTTTTGTATTTTCGACGTGTATTAATCTCAACGCAGGTTTCCTTTTTATAATGTTTTGTTAGTAACACACTCACATTCCTAATACAGTGGCATTGAGCGTGGCCATGGCCCAGTTGGAAGAGCAATAAAGGGAACAGAGTCATACAGCTGGACGTACTTCATAAAATCTGTGCTGCATCTTATCTCTGGCACTGATAACACGCTGTGATGTCATTATCACACATACCAAGAGAAGATCAAGGTTCCCTGGAAGGTCATGGGCAGCGGTAGCTCATTGCCGGGAACAGGAGAAACTCCGGTGGAAAGTAACATGACAGTATATGAAAGTCACAGCGGATAATGAAACAAGATACAAGGAAAGACAGAAGCTAACTGGGGTGCAATGTGTCCCCTCAAAATGGGTAAAACTAAAAATCAGGAACCGTATGTAAGCCACTGAATAGCGAATAGAAAAGCCAACTGAATCCTGGGTGCTACAGTCAAGACTTAATACTAGGGATGTACCTATACCATTTTTTTCGGTACTCACAGATACCGAGTACTGGGTGCCCTGATTATCAGGAAGTCGGGTGGCGAATCATGACCCAACCGGCTTCCTGATTGCCCGGGAAGCCGGTGTTCTTTTGAAACAACACCGGCTTCACTTGCCGAGGCTGCCTGGCTTCCCGACTAATCAGGAACCTGGCCGGTGAGTCATGAGGTGCCATCCGGCTTCATGATTGGTCAGGAAGCCAGGGTGCCTAGCATCAAGTGAAATTGGGTTCCTAGCCAATCAGGAACACAGGCGGCACGTCATGACCCGCCTCCCAGCTTAGCTAGGAAGCCGACTTCACTTGTTCCTAGGCAGCCTGGCTTCCTGACCAATCAGGAAGCCGGGAGGCAGGTCATTACGTACCGCCCAGCTTCCCGATTGGTTAGGATGCCAGGCTGCCTAGCAGCAAGTGAAGCCGGCTTCCTAGCCACTCAGGAAGTCGGGCAGCACGTCATGGCCCGCCTTCCAGCTTCCTGGAAAGAAAGCCGGCTCCAAGCTCCCTCGGCACTGAGAGTACGAATACTCGCCCAAATACTCGGTATCGGCACCGATAGCTATACTTGTATCGGTACATCCCTACTTAATAATGCCCATGAAAATTTTGTAAAGCTGCCCTCAAGTGTTTCCAAATCAGAGAATCCTGGATATGTAGTGGGAAGCGCCTGGTGGAAACCAGTAATCTTGCTTGGAAGTTTACTTCGAAGCTTATTTGTACAGAAATGACATATCCAACCAACCAACGTGTTTCTGTTCAAATAAACGGTTAACATGAACTTCCAAGCGAGATGACCATTTTCTACTAGGCTCTCCTACCCACATATCCAGGACTTGATCTTCTGATGCATGACCCCCTTCCCCATTAAAGCCAGAAAGGCAGCAGTAGAAGACCTTAACCAGGCCTACACACACCTTCTGGTATCACAGGATTACCTCCTTCAAGGAGCACATTCTCTCTTTTTTGAATCTACATCAAAACCAATTCTGATCCCTACTGGCCCAGCACTATCACAAACCTATCAGTTCAAAAATCAGGATCAGAATTGTAAAATTGAAAAAAACAAGGCGCAAGACCTCACCTGAAACCCCATACAGCGTCCATAGAAGCAGCCTTTGTGCATGGTGCTGTACTCGTGCAGAAACTCTTCGGACAGGCCTCGCTCTTGCCGGAAGAAGAGATCCCCATGGCTGTTGGCGGTAAGCAGCCGCTGTGCGAAACAGAGCAGGGCTCGGAGCTGAGTGAGAGCGGCACCATACGCTTCTAGCTCTGCGCAGTTGTGGGCTGCTCGGAAGAAGAGGCTGTGGCGGCTGGATGTGATGTAGCGGCACTTGTGCAGGATGTGCTGGGTGCAGGCAAGTACCACCTTCAGTAGGCTTCGGTATCCATTGGCTGGAGTGTCGGGGTCCAAGTCAAAAAGCGGGCAAACCGCAGCCAGGGCGCGTATGGACGGTTCAGCTCCATATGCCTGTTCTTGGATCCGGGTGAAGGCTTGCACCAGACGGGAGCCCACCTCGGATTTGGACTCTCCAAAGTGTTTAATGTTATCCTGGCACAGGGCATCCACGGCCTGGAACAGGGGCCGGGGGTCCATCTGCTCGAGAGGCACGAGCACCACGCCTGAAATGAGAAAATAAAAACATGAAATCTCATTATCTGATGCCATCGGAAATACGTTCCAAAAAGCAGTTATCCAGCTACAGGGGAAATCCACTATTGCCTATTAAAGGTGAATGTCTGGGCAAAACATTCAGCACATGCAAGTCTCACCATATTTTGTTCCTTCAAAAATGCTACAGGTATAGAAAAATAACCGTCTACCTGCCAAAAATTCAGTGTGCCCTTAACTTTATGTTTGATCTGACAAAACAGTACCCTAGAGGCAGAATTGTCAGCTCAAACAGGAAGTTAGGAGCTCACTGGATTTCTGGCAGGATCAACCGGTACCTATCTGTACTTGCATCATTTATAAAAGGACAAAATAAGAGAAAAAATATGTTTATTGTAGAGATTTACTGAACATAAATATTTTTTATTGTGCCCTGAAATACATTTTAGGTATATAAACATCTCCATTTGGAGGGGGATGAAGAACAATTGGGGGTGTTGCCTTGGTAATTCTTGATGTAAAGGGATTGGCCAAGTCTTAGAGGGGTGACTCCAATTTTTCATCAGCTGAAGAGGACAAAGATTTTCTACCTTACTGCGAAAAGTGAAAAACACATTTTGGCTTAATGTATGCGACACATCTCATACACGTATTGAAACAGAGACATTAGGCCCGCAAGCTTGCTGTTCAGACTACTGGTACAACTGTAGGCCAAACATGTTTCCCAGGTGGCATATGCAGATTTATTTGTATGAGTTACGGTAAGTGAATGGGAAATAAACTGTGTGTATGAATCCAGGCTGGACATGTCCCAGGAGCCAGGATGCCAAAAAGACCTTCAAGATGACAGCTGCCACCCATAGACATGAGATGGCAGTACGTTGGTCCAGCTCTATCAATCGCAGGTACTCTAAAGTCACCATGTACAATGCAGGACCACCAGCCCTGCATTGGAAGTGATGACACCCAAAGCCTGCCCATAACCATGAACATTGGAAAGAAGAGATTTTGTTTGGTCTTTGAAGTCTTTTCAGCTAAAAAAACTATTTTTCCCATTTCCTAGCACTTTTTGTGTGTACACTTCCTGTGGAGCATGTGAAGAACGCTGTACACTATTTTCTCACTCTTGGCACCTGCAAAATACTGCTAATGAAGCAAAGTGCGGGGGAAAGTAACTACGGCATGCAGACGGGGAGCTACAACATCAGGGGCCACCCAATGGCCCAAGAAAGAAAACGTTGGTTCGGATGAAGTGAATGAGAAGATGGCAGCGGTGATGGAGAGTGCAGAGTTGTCATCAATGGAGGAGAGAAAAGTTGGATGAAAAGATGCCCACACACCTTTCGAATATCGGGCGATTTTCGTATGCGATCGTGTTTTCATCCGATATTCGTAAGGTTGATGGGCAGTGCACAACCGCAAACACTGTACAATCAATCGACTTTTGACAAACCAGCAGGTTAGAAAACTTCGGTCGAACGTACGAGTGTCGCAAGGTTGGTGGTGTTTCTGTACGTCAAAATTTGTACGATTTACACTGCACATGCGCAGACGGAAATACGTGCGGTTCGATTACCGCAATTTGTCCAGGTGCTTTCTTCTAATTACCGCTGATCCAACCTTGCGATAATCAGGGCAGGATGGGGCCGCCGTACGAAAATCATTACATCATCGGACGAAAAGGGTTGTCGGGTGATCGCGAGGTGTATGGGCAGCCTAAGTCTCTGAAGTATACTGTGCAGGCTTGCCAATTATGGCAAGTACTCTGGACCACTCACTTTCCCCACCAAGCACAATTTAGCTTTGCTTTAATAAAAGCAGGGTTAAAAAGGGTGCACCGATTCTGTACTCTGTGCCTGAAATAAATATGGAAAGTCCCTGCAAAGAAGATAGGCAATACTCACTTCTCTCGTGGCCCATGCCACCAATTTCTGCTCTCATGAAGAGGAACTACCGACCAAAGAATCTTCAGAATCCAACACTTCTGCTGCTATTGCTTTGATCTGTCAGCCTTTACGTCACTATTATATCTTGTAGTGAAATAAGGGCTGACGGGAGCAAACAGAGCACAGTGGGGACCAGGAATTCGACATCTGGCTGGTCATCATGGGATAGCGTAACTCCCACGCATGCACAATGTGCACACGTGCAGCTCAGTGTGCAATGTAAGGGTTCAGGTGCCTTGGGGCGGCATTGGCAGCCTTGCCCAACGCAGTCCCAACGCAAAGACAAGGCAATTTGCCTTCCTTTCAGTTGGCTCAGTTCCCACCACCACACTACAGTAGTGTGCCCAGAAAAAGTGTACTGCATGCAATACTTTTTTTTCAGGGCAGTACGGTGTGACTCAATATAACCGCATGGCAGCGAGAACTAAATAAATGTCCCTGACATGTCTCGGACATTTCCATAAAGCTCTAAGAAAGAAGCGCGTCAGCACTGCTCCCTCTCAACGCTCACCAGCGGCCATGCGTTTAGCACCACAGGCTGGTGTGAACCAGCCCTAATGAATATAGCATGTAGGAAGGTAAAAAGCCTTTATTGCAGATGATACATACAGCAGTATGCTTCTCCTGTAATAAAACACCTGATTTCATTCCATAGAGGAACTCTGAGAACCATAAAGGGGCACCACGCTCCTGAAGATTCCAAAGTATTAAAACTAAAGTCAATGGAGTTTTATCTGAGCCAGTGACACAACGCCGTGAATTGTTCTCCTAAAAACGTGATTCACATTAAAAACAGTACGTATACAAAAATCATTCCTAAAAAAATGTCTTTGCTTATTATAAGGAAAGTACACTAAAAACCTCCATAGAGCACACCCTCACATGATTACAGATCAGTTCACATTTAAGTATGATCAACACAACTGCTGTCATATGTACATCACATGTATACCCGATTTCTCCTGAGGGTGGTTCACCCTTTCCAAGCGTTTCGTGCTCACCGCGCTACCTCAGGAAAGAAATAGAGGGAGGTCATGTAAAAAGCAACACAAAAAAAGTGTGTTTTTGAGGAGGAGAGGCAGGCTCCGGGACTCGCATGTCAGGACAAATCCCCACCCTGGACAGGCAACCCAATATTGGGAAGACTAGTTGGAGATACAAATATATAACAAGCCCTCGCAATCAAGGCAATACCAAGGTAAGATATATACAGAGTCAAGTCTGGTATGCAAGAAGCTCCCGAAGAGAATATAATACCAATCTACGTGCCAAAGGAACCGTTGTACCCCAATGCCCCCATCGCCGCCAACCACAAGGCCACCCATCCAATAAAATACCTTCCTGCTCGCATCTTTTTTGTTTTAAGGCCATGGCTCTACTTTACCTGTCTTCTTTGCAGGGAGGACTTTATTGTAGAGAGAAATTATTTAATCGCAGTAAATAGTGAAGGGAAAATTGGAGTACTATTCCGGAAGCCTGTAAGTCTGGTCTGGTAGCCGATTGGTGCTTTTTAGAAGTTGGAGAACATTCATCTACTGACAAAAAAGTTGCTGGGTAACATTGTTCAGCCACATTGACTACATAGGTCCGCTGAACATACAATAGACAGAAGGCACGCTTATCTTTCCTCCCATCTATATTACAAAAATCAACAGCTCCAGACTTGACACATGAAGTCATGCAGTAATAAAAAGAGGTGACGGGCCTGATCCCCCTCCCCGGATCAGCCATTGCAAATATGTAGAGTGAAGCAAATCACTCCAATCCTCCCCCAACACATCTGGAGAGCAGCTGCTTGGCTTTCCAAATCTCTTTATCTGCTTTACAACTTTGGTAACTGCTGAGAACACAGTATGAGAAAAGTGTCACGAGAGAGGAAAGGTCACCGGGAACAGGCGAGAAAGAGCGACATGGGACAGCGGACGGGCAAGAAGAGAAATCAGAGCCGTTTAGATCCAGTATAGACCTAGGAAAGGACTCAAGAGAAGAAATGGATGAAGGACTTTCGGATATCCTTCTCTCCTACCTGAAGTGACAGTTGTCCCCTCGTTTCCAGTTAGTAGGACTTTGCTTGTTCAGATTGTTCCATCTCAATGTCCCATCAGACTCCTCCTGCACAGCTATAAACCTGCCGGAGGAGGGCACAGCAGCCGGAGCCAGCCCATCGGGAAAGTGACAGCTCCAGAGGATGATGCCCTGTTTATCATCATTGCTTGGCAACGTCCTATTGGACTTGGCCGGGCTCAGAAGTCACTGCTTTCACTTTTTGCACAGTTTCTACTTGGAATGCATCTCATGTCTTCTATTTAAAGTGGAACTCCTGTTTATTTTTTTCTCGGTGGGTCCCCCATTCAACCTCTTACCCATAAAAGAAATAACAAATGCCCAATTTGTACTAATTCCACACTCCAGCGATGTCCCAGATGGTCCTCTTCAGGACAGATAGACACTTATCATTTTGCTCTTTTCCTGAGAGCCCAGTCTGTGATTTACATGACACTTTGGGGGGGTCATCATTGGGATGGGCTCACAGTTCTCCAGGGTTGAGGGGCGTTCACACATCGGTACGTGAGCGTTGCTCAGTCCTGGAATGATACTCACTCCCTACCTCCGTCACCAAGGGGTTTGGAGAAATTCCCTTCTTTCCCCTCTATCACAATTCTTTCCCATGCGTTGCTTTTCTCAGACATCTTCCTCATGCTTTGCCCTTCCATCCACCTTTCCAAATTTGCGTAGTTTGATACCCATTACTGTACATACAGAGCCCTTGAGATGCGTAAAATAACTGCAAGTCATGAACACTGCAGCTCACAGCAACCTGAGGAAAGAAGCAGTAGATGCTTGGAAGCTGTGAAGACTTATAACCCCAATGTTAAAACTAGGGGTGCACAGATACCGTTTTTTCGGTATCGAGTACCGATATTTTTTTTTCCGGTACTCGCCAATACCGATGTGCCCATGTGCCCCGATTATCAAGAAGTCGGGCAGCGGATTGCCTGTGAAGTCGGTGTTCTAGCGAAAGAACACTGGCTTCACTTGCTGAGGCTGCCTGGCTTCCTGACCAATCAGGAAGCCAGGTGGCGAGTCATGCGGTGCCATCCGACTTCCTCATTGGTATGGGCAGGTACGTGCAAGTACCTGCGGGTCACTGCGGGTACCTACAGGTACCTGCGGGTCACTGCCGGTACCTACAGGTACCTGCGGGTCACTGCCGGTACCTACAGGTACCTGTGGGTCACTGCCGGTACCTGTGGGTCACTGGGGGTATGTGCAGGTACCTGTGGGTCACTGCGGGGATGTGCAGGGACCTGGGGGTCACTGGGGGAATGTGCAGGTACCTGTGGGTCACTGCGGGTATGTGCAGGTACCTGTGGGTCACTGCGGGTATGTGCAGGTACCTGTGGGTCACTGCGGGTATGTACAGGTACCTGTGGGTCACTGCGGGTATGTGCAGGTACCTGTGGGTCACTGCGGGTATGTGCAGGTACCTGTACCTGCACCAGTGACTGCTCACTTCTCTCCCTCTCCCCTCCGGCTGCCTCTTGGCGTCCTCCCGACTAATAGACCTGCATAATGTCATGGGTCTTTAGACCGCCAGAGTCCAGGGGAGAAGAGGCTGCAGGAACCGGTCTAGCAGCCAAGCGGGACATCTGATCAGGTGAGAATATATTTGGTGGGCGGTCCCTCAATGTAAATCACAAACAATGCAGGGGTATTAGTCCTACCCCTAGGTCAAGGGTGGCAAAACACGGGCACTCCAGTTGTGGTGCAACTACAAATCCTATTAGGCATTGCAAGACTCTGACAACCTCAAGCATGGCTCTCAGAGGCATGATGGGATTTGTAGTTGTCCACACATTTGGAGTTTTCCTACCCCTGATCTAGGCAAAGCATTTAACCCTTGCAGTGTATGTGCAAGGAGTTGGGATTTACTCAAGGGCGTAACTACAGATCATGGGGCCCCATAGCAAAACTGTGATGGTGGGCGACCCCTGACGACCTCTCCCTGAGCTGTGACTCCAAGATCCGAGAGACTCCTCTTGTGCACCTGACATCAGTTTTTCTACACTGTAGACTTTATGGAGGCTTAGGATCCTCATCAACTGCAACCACTCCAACCCTTATTGACACAGTACTGTGTTATCTTCACATGTTCTATGTTTAATTTGCCTCAACAACCTAATGGGGTCCCTTCCACCCCCAGGCCCCATAGAAGCCGCCTGGGCTGCTATGGCTATAGTTACGCCGCTGGATTTACTATTAGCCGGTAACGTGAATGAGCCTAGAGGTATACCTGCTAATGAAGATGTAAATATGAAACATTTATATACAGTCTTTCATATTTATGAGGATTACAAGAATGAAATACAATAAATTTATATCTCCCCATATGTAGGGCAATCTAGGAAACAGATGTTGCATGACGGTCAAGCTGATCCTCTGTCTTCAATACTTTAAAACACTGACTTGGAATGAGCATGCAAGTAGAACATTCTTGATAACATATGTGCTGCAGGTCAGCAGTTCACAAAGTATTAGGGCTCATTCACAATAGTTTTCTATGTACCCATGCCGGGGTGACGTGTGGTGTGATGCAGAGACATGCTGCAATTTTCCGCAAAGCACCAGAACTCGCCTGATGTCAGCACTGGTCACTGCACCGCAGGTAGATAGAAGTGAAGAAAATGTCACTCTGACCTGCTCCTGCGAGGGACAGGTGCTGCGTATAGTTGCGTGCATCCACCTGTACATCTCTATGGGAAGACGTTGCAGCATGTGGCTAAACGCTGACCCGGAACTGTACATCCGTGAAGGTTCGGGTCGGCATGTAGTTGTATTTAGCCACGTCCACGCGCCCGTGTGAATGGGCCCTTAAACCAGAGGTGGGCAACCCTGGCCCTGGAGCTGTGCTTTAACTACAAATCTCAACATGTCTCTGCCTCTGGGAGTCATGCATCTAACTATCAGTCTTGAAATGCCTCATAGGACTTGTAGTTCCACAACATCTGGAGGGCCGGAGTCACCCACCCTGGCCCTAATCCCTTCACTGCCACCAACGTACGGCCTCCATCGCTAGCAGCGGGCGTCTTTAAAGGAGAACTATGGGGTTAGGGCTTTTCCCTTTAGTTCTCCTAAGGGTAACGGGAGGACAAAAACTAGCGTTCTCCCGTCACCCAAAGCTCAGTATACCGCGAGCTGCAGCTCGCGGTATACTGAGACGCAGCAGCCGGAACGGATCCCGACAATTCTGTCTGGATCCGCCCAGCTGCGTGAGTGACAGCTGGCTCTGCCTATATGGAGGCAGAGCTAGCTGTACCCGCCCCCCACCCCCCCGTCCGTCCGTTCTGCCAGTCAGCGCTGGAGGATCGGAGCAGGGAGGGGGGAATCCAGTCCCTCCCATGTCACGGCTCTCTGCACAGATTGATCGAGAGGTGAGCGAACACCGGTATGTGTTCGCTCACTTCCCGATCTACAGAGCCGACCTGTGACATTTTCATTGTCACACGTCGGCTCAGATTATGAGGCTGAGTGAAAATCACTCACCTCATAGTTCTCCTTTAAGCTATAGCCGCCAGGACTCCGTTTACATTTGTAAAGACGACTGTCGGCTATATAGTGGAAGCGATTCTGGGGGCTGAGCTGCCGCCAGGTCACTTCCAGTGGCCGATGTAGTGGGAAAAAATGCTGCGGCAGCAAAAGGGTTATACGGAACATTTTTTGCACGTGTAAACAAGTCCTTATAGTCAATCAGCATAGCAGTCAGGCAACTAGCATTTTCAGGTGAATTCAGCAATTGCAGCCTAAATACTGCTTCTCACACGACAACTAAAATTGACAACTAAACTCGAATCGATTAATCTCACAAACAATGCTCAATGCAGGTTTTTCTCATCATACATGTAGATCTCCCCCTATCTGTACATGTACTTTATTGATATCAGGAGCCGATCTGCACGTAACTCACTTACCTTCCTGCACATCCATGCTACCTCAGTCCCCCGTAAAAAGAGTTGGATGTAGATGCAGGTATTGACCAAACAATGACTCGCCTGCGTCCAGTACGGGCTCTGCTGGTCCTGCCTGGCACCGTTGTGTCATGTGACCGCAAGCTCCTTCATTTCCCCTCGTTGCTCTATGTACACAGTGCCCTCTACACAGAAAAAGACATTCACACCAGCAGGAAACCAGCCAAGCTATTTCTGATCTTCTTTCCAGCAAACAAAACCAGCTAAACACTGTAATAGAAGCCCGGTGACATCGGAGGAAGCCACTTCCCAAGCTAGAGGAACATCACAACATACAGGAAGTGACACTGTGTAAAAGGTCCAACAACAAAGGACACACACATTGCTTCATATTTAAAAACATATATCAAGTTTGCTTTATAAACCAGGTAATGTGACATTCACCAAACAACTGCCTAGCACTTGTGGTTTTTGGGACAAGGACAATTTTCGACTCTTACTACTAACCAACCTTGGGGCATTTTTTACTCCCACTGGCTACCGAGCCTGGGGCATTTCCTACTCATAGTAGCCATAGTCTGGCTCTACTAAGCAGGGCAGCCATCAGTGGGGTACGGCAGATACTCATGTAAGGGGCCTGGGGGGCCCGCCCGGGTCCCTTACATGACTATCGGCCGACGGTGAAGGGCGAGGAGGCGGAGGCCTGGCCCTAGCAGCGCAGGGCCCCAGCATTGCCACTCCAGTGGCTTTGAGATAAGCTAGGGCCCCATCAGCGACGCTGCTCATTTGATGTCGGACTGGCCGGAAGTGAAGTAACTTCTGGCCGGTCCGGCGGCAGACGAGGCCATGTGTGCAGGTAAGAGGAGCACAGATGGGCTGTGCAGCATCTATGGTGGGCTCTGCAGGGTCACTCTCAGGTGGGTCCTGTGTCCAGTGCGTCACTAAGCCCTGCGTCCAGCGCGTCACTAAGCCCTGCATCCAGCGGCGCAGGGATGCAACTGGTGGGTCGTGACCTAAAAGTGGGTCGCGACCCCATATTCAGTGGGTCGCCACGTGCCTTCCCCTTTTCTAGGGGGAGGCTGAGGGGCTTCTCGCCTATCAGTTCTTGCGCCAAACAGCAATTCAAAATATGCTGGCCTGTGCTGTGTGTCAGCTTGAGGTGAGGTGGGATGGACTGGGGCTGTGAGGGAGCTACATCCATACGTACAGCTCCCTCATGTGTCCAGTAGAGGTTGCTTGACCAGAGTGATGTCACATTCTGGCTCCCGGCACCTCTACAGGGCACGCTAGGGAGGTGTACAAGCATTGCACATATGGATGGAGCTCTGACACAGCACAGCAGCACACACTGGACCCCAGGTTGAGGATAAACTCCAGTTCTCGTAAGGTATGGAGACTGGGTGGATCTTTTGAATGGCACCCCAAACGCACCTCCCACCCACAGTTTGATCGCCCGCACTGGAACGCGTGATACCGCAATGCTGTGCATTCCATTGCAGTGCGACTTGGGTCGCGACTTAATAAACAAGGACAAATGTGGGTCCTGAGGTTACACAGGTTGAGAACCACTGGTCTAAAGTATAGTAAACTGGTCCTCAACTGATTGTTTAGAAAGTTTCAGGGTGTAGACCATATGAAGGAGCTTGGAAGTAGTGCTTTTATGCACAGAAAAGCGAGAAAGCTACACTTGTACTTGAAATTACTCTGATTGGTCCATACTCGATGTCATTGAAAGGAATAATGCCCCACTGTGGTCATCAGTGTAAGACAGTAGAATATTCATTTATTCTGAGATAACAAAGAAAGTACATCCGCATTAGTTTAGATTCATCTCCTCTAAAGACAGTTTCAAAGTGAACTTATTTTTGCTTGTAAAGCTACGGGTTCTCCTATCTTCCCCACTCCCAACAGCACAACCTTACTTGCCTTTGTTCCCCTGCTACTGCACTTGTTTGCAAGGAGCAAAGTGGTAAAGCAATGTGTAAGCTCTAAGTTTCCATTGGACAGCACTAGGCTGAAATGAGCCATGGGGCAGCAAGGAACGTTCCACTGGGAAAGGTGGACAGGAGGAGGAACAGCCAGAATGCTTTGCTCTGCATGACCAAAACAGAAGGTTCACGATTCAATATCAGATACACCCCACAAGGAAGAAAATACTTATACTATACTTCACCAACAACCAACCATCTCATATAAGAATGGCGGCTGGCTATAAGATCCTAACCAGATGTTACAAAGTCCTTAATGTCCTCCGCAAAATACTTCCCACTTCCTCAAGTGCATGCTCTTGGTCCAATGAGAGTCCATACTCTTCCCTTCATTCTTTCCGGGACTGTGCAATATGGAAACCCTACTGGCTGAATGTTAAAGAGATTATCAACCAAAATTGCAGATGTCCACCACGACCTGAAAGCTACCACATACCTTCTTCATCTCAACAACTTCACAAAAACGATAGAAATTCTTTACCGATCCAAACACCTCTATAGTGTATGTGCTGGCACTCTAGAAACAATCCAGTCCACTCACTATAGGTATGTGGTTCTGAAGGATGAATGAAACAGTTGATGGAGGATCTAACCACCTTCTTAAATAACAAACATGGTAAATTCCGACGTGATCTACATGGTTTGTCTGGATACGGTTTACCACATTGCAAGAACACTGAAAGGTGCTATCCTATTAAGAACACTGAAAGGTGCTATCCTATTAAGAACACTGAAAGGTGCTATCCTATTAAGAACACTGAAAGGTGCTATCCTATTAAGAACACTGAAAGGTGCTATCCTATTAAGAACACAGTTGGGGTGAGACATCGCAGAGCTGCACTAGGGTCACGCTGGGCCAAAAATCACACCCCTAACCCAACTTCCTTTACTTACCCCCTCCTCTCCCCTCACTCACCCCCTGCCCCTCCCCTCTGCCCCCTAACCTTAACCTTTCCCTACTACCCTCACCAATCTTGCCCATGCAGTCTTTCCCTGAAGCATTTGTTATCACACACATAAAACTAAGAGAGAGCGGGAAAGTAATGCAAGCATACCTACAACAGGCTATATTTCTAACACTGGTTATCACATAGATGGATTACTTCGATACAATGTGTATATATCATATATACTGTATCCTTCACACTCAACCAAAATAAAGAATTGGAAAACAAAGCGCACTTCACTTCAAGGTGAGGACCACTTCACATTTTGCCTACATCCATGGGCCCACTGCTCCTTGCCCTAATTTCATGGCAGGACATTATATTCCATTCCATGGAATCACAGGACAACATATTTCCATGGATGATCGCAGTCCTATCCCATCTGTCCCGAGGGATCTAGAACTGTGTAAACAAGAAAACCAGTTGTGTCCTCTGTACAGAGATCTCCAGCCAAAGATGGCAAAAACAACATGGGAAAACTACAGGACCATGTGCTGGACCGAGAACACGAGTTATGAGTCATTGTAAGAAACAGCAACAACAATACGGGCCCCCGGGACCACTTGGCAGGATCAACATGAACTTCATAGAAATATGAGCACATGTCATCAACTTAGTGCCAAAATGTGGGGCCACTTTCAGAATGAACAACAATGCTATCTACAAGCAGGGCTGGACAAATCCCGGAAAGCCTATGCTCCTTAAAAACTACAGCTGGCGACTACCGTTTGAGGTTTTCTCTAACAAATTCCCTAATATGTCCAGCTGCCTCTGGGATTGGACAAACTGGCTCCTGAATTCCATATTGATTTGTCCACCCCTGAACTAAAAGACAAAAAAGGAGGATACACATGAACTGTATTGGTTAGAACCAACCAACCAAATAATGGCACCGCATCGCACCTAACACTGCTGCATCTCAAAGATGTGAACAGAGCCTTTACCTGGCTATACATTGAGGGAATTCCGCTCACCGGGAGGCCCTGTCTGCTGGGAAATCTGTCAGTCGAAAAGTGCTTGTATCCAATCAATCAGATTCACTGTTTAGGTATTCTGACAGCCGGCTGGGGCAGACTGACAAAATACAATAGCCACAGCGGGAAATTCCTTCATTCACACTGTTCAGCAGGCTGAGCAAAAAAATCTATAGGTGTAGAACAATTTCAAGTAATGACACATATACCAGGATAACTGCCCCATAGTTCTCCTTGAAATGATTCCTCTTGATCCGATTATCTTCTTCCTTCCACTTGTTTTCCGGCGCTGGTACCGGTCTCTGATCCAGTGCTGACTGCTGTGTCTTCTGTGTCCCACGGTGTCTGTCCGACGTGCACGCTCCCAGCTGTGTGCATTGACTTACACAATGTCTATCCTCTTCTCCCCACCGAAGATCTCTACTGCGCATGCGCCCGCACCATCATCCTGCTCGGCCGCCCGAGAATCTTCAGATCTTGGGACGGGAGCGAGCGGTGGTGACACTGGTAAGTAATTGCCTATTTGGTAAATTTTTAATGTTTTTTTATGTTTTTGCATAAATCTGCTGCTTGCTACCAGTAGAAAAAGGTCAAAACAAAAGTGACTTTAATACTACTTTAACACAATACAACTTCATTCGGGAAAGAAATTCGGATGCATCAGAAATTTTCGTTTGCATTCGTTATTTCTGTCATTCGGAAATTCGGATGCATACAAATTTTCCGAATAAGGAATCTTTCTGAATTGAATTGCACGTGTCTAATATTCAACATGGCAGCGCCCAGAGTAAATTGTAACGCTGTGAATATCTGCAGCAACTGTAACATTTGGCATTTGAACGCGGTAAATATTATGGAAACCAGCATTTACCATATCAGAAACACAAATTAAGTTATTTTTAAATAATCTGGCAAATATTTTTGGGCCGTGGTATCAAAAATCTTAGGTGAATCTAATGTCTGACCCTCTAGTCTTACGATGTCCATGCACCAAGCATTTGTTGGCGTTCAGCTCCGCAGGGTGAATGAGAATAACGCTTGGATGGAGAAATCCCCACCCGCCAGGCTTTTCGTATTTTGACAATAGCGGGTGCGTCACTGTCCATATTCCGGCCTCCTTTGACAAAAGTCGATTAAAAAAACGACTTTTGTCCAATGATAGGTTGATGACGGGTTACAGACTGCTCATATTTTAGCCAAGTCAGCAAGTTTGGATGAAATTCGAGCGATGTATGGCCACCTTAAGGCTGGGTTCACACCTAGGCGTATAGAATATGCGCGTTTCCCCGCACGTTTTAACTGCGATTCGCGGTAAAAAACGTGCGACAAACGGACGTTTCCGATGGCTATCCGGCTGTATCCTAATGGATACGCGCGGCAAATACGCCCCAAAGAAGCTCATGTACTTCTTTGGGCGTAGGGCGTTTTGCAGCCCATGCCCATAGGAAATCATTGGTTTTCACATGTTGAGCGTTTTATAGCGCGTAGGAACGCGCTGTAAAACGCCCAGGTGTGAACCAGGCCTGAGCAGATTGCTGGATACCCAAGAATCTTTTTTTTTTGGGAGGTGGCAATTTTTCTTTTTAAAATATACTTAAAAATAGAAACGATATGCATGTGTCTAGATATAAAGAAAACCAAGCCAATTGACAGTGATTTTGCTGCATCAGCCCATTGAGTTGCCACAACATCAGATGTGATTTGGTTGGGGATGAACGTTTACTTACAGTGTAGGTGAAGATCTGCGTGCAGGCATTGACACCAGGCTCCAGCATGACAGCTATTCAGTGTTTTTGGAGAGAGTGAAAGGTCAGAGGCAGCCAATAGGCAGAAGGCCAGCAGTGGTGTGATGGGCTGGGCTGCTGGTCACTCCATAGCAGGGGGATGGGAATGCTCTGCTCTGGATCCCCTATCATCTGCTCTGGCTGCGTCATAGCAGAACAAAAATGTGCATTCTGGGGAGGGGCAGGATCAATAGACTCTTCTCTAGTTGATCATTCATCTAGATTCTAGATCAATGAAAAGCATGATTGGAAAAAATAAATACACAGTTCACTGACACTATTCCTAATATGTTTACGCTGGCTGTGTGACATTTAGGCCTCATTCACACACAATGCAAGCAAAATTGTATATTGCGTATATACGCGTCTATGCGCGTATATACGTATATGCGTGCACTATATGCAATCCCAGAATGCATCACTCGTAATGGAATTTTTAATGTGCTGCGTGTAAATACGCAGAAATACACTGCCCGGACGCATCTCTGTTCCATTCTGTTTTTGCGCATACATATGCTACGCAAATATACGGCTCCATACGCGGCTATGTGTATGGAGCCATTTATTTGCATATGTTGCATATGGTACAATACGCACGTATGCGCGGCAGTGTGAATGAGGCCTTACGCGTGTGTACAGCACATTAAAAATGTCATTACGAATGATGCATTCTGGGATTGCATATAGTGCACGCATAGACGCTCGTATATACGCAATATACAATTTTCTTTGCGTTGTGTGTGAATGAGGCCTTACTAGCAATCAGACTAATCTGGCAATTGCTAGAAGCAGTGTCTTGCTGGCCAAAAATGGTCCCATCTGAGGGTCTCCTGTGATGATCGAAGGGAGAACCGAAAACATGCAACACGGGGTGACCACCGGCAATCCGACACAATATTGCTGTCCAAGCGGGTACCGATACTGGCCGATTACCGACCATGCAACCAATCAGCCAACTCAGGCATCAGACCATTGGACATTCGATCTTCTCAGCAAGACATCTGTCCATCTATGGCCAGTGGCAATATCGGCGGTTGCGAACCCAATTTTTTTTTTTTTTTTTTTAAGGTCAACTATCAAAAATATTATGGCAAGGCTGGGCAAATCCCAGGAGCCAGGTCCCCAATGCCTCTTTAAAAATCACAGCCGGCACCAAACCTTTGAGGTTTTCTCTAGTTGTTGCCAATTATTATTATTATTATACAGTATTTATAGTTTGCCAACAGTTTGCGCAGCGCTTTACAATATAAGGAAGACATTACAATCACAATACAATTCAAGACAAGATGGTAAGGAGGGCCCTGCCCCTGAGGGCTTACAATCTAAAAGAATGGAACTGGATGTTAAAAAAAATCCTGCTGGCTCCTTGATTGGACAGACTGGCTCCTTTATTCCATAATGATTTCACCGCCCCTGTATTATGGCCACCTAATAGTTTTAGGCCTGGTTCACACCTGAACGTTTTGTAGCGCGTTGAACGCTCGACAAACGCTCTACAAAACGCTCAAACATCTAAATCCCATTGTATTCAATGGGTCTGGTTCACACCTTGCCGTATTTCCGCCCGTCCGAACGCGATACAAAACGGCCTACGCCCAAAGAAGTACATGTACTTCTTTGGGGCGTTTTGGTCTCGCGTTTCCATTGCGATACAGCCAAGTAGCGTGTTTTGTCAAATCGCGGTAAAAACGCGCGACAAACGCGCATATTCAATACGCCTAGGTGTGAACCCAGCCTAAAGGTTCCCATACACCTTACGACCATCGCAAGACTTTTGTCTTGCGATGGTCGTATGCTTATTGAAAGCTCGTATGATCTGCCCACCTTGGACGGGCAGATCGTACTTGCGTTCATCGGAAGCCTGCCCCGCTGAGGGGCGGGCTTCCGATGACCGCAATGCAGAACGGGCAGTGTGCGCGTGTGCACACCGGCCCGTTCCGCAGCTATCGGACGAGCAGGCTAGAAACCCGCCGACAATCGTACGATTCTCGGCGGGTTTTCGAGCATGTTGGTTCGACAAAAGACATGCGACCGTAGAGTAGAAACGGTCGCACGTCTTCGTTCACACTGCTCGATTCTCGTACGATCACAGGATTTCGCCCGATTCTCGTACGAGAATCGAGCAGTGTATGGGCACCTTAACACATTACCGTAAAATCAAACTGCCAATGAAAATCATGACATACCATATTACTACTGAAATACGTACCGGTACTCAACCCCCGTGTAAGGCAGAAGCAAAGCAAAGGTAGTGCGAGGTCTATCGGAGCAGATTGTGTGGTCGGGCATTTGCACTACAAAGAGGACAACAAACATAAAGGAGATTGCATACAGACTGTACCATGTGAGGTCAACTTTAGACTGACGTATGAAAGAGACATGCCGATTTTTTATTTTATTTTATTTTACGGACTTCACAGACATCCTTCGTCAATCATAATTTTTTGCCTGTGAACTTCTTGACAGCTGACAACTCTGGCTAGCAGAAGTGTTATAACATGGAGAAGTGGAGCCTTTTATCACTCCGTCTGTTATCAGTGGTAATGTCATTCTAGCAGTGAAAATCACACCACAAAGCAGAGACTGATCAGCTGACACCAAATCTGAAGTCACCTAAATAGGTCTCCATCATGCTGGAAATTTTCTTCTGATTCATTTCCACGAGAAAGAAGAACAATTTACAACAACAAAAACGCATAATCTGGGGATGAATACAGTGCACAGTATTCTATGAAGCCATTATTAGTGGGAGTATCTTGGGAATGGCAACAAAATTCACTGTATGTCTAGGGCAGGGGTAGGCAACCTAAGCTCTCCAACTGTGCTGAGACTACAAATCCCATCATGCTTCTGCCTCTGTGAGTCATGCCTGTGGCTTGCAATGCCTTATGGGATTTGTAGTTTCAGCACAGCTGGAGAGCCAAGGTTGCCTACCCCTGGTCTAGGGTCTGCCTTATTATTATTATAATACAGGATTTATATAGCGCCAACAGTTTGCACAGCGCTTTACGATATGAGGAAGACATTACAATCACATTACAATTCAAGATAGGATGGTAAGGAGGGCACTGCCCCTGAGGGCTTACAATCTAGAAGGGAGGGGCAAGTGATACATGAGGAGGTAATTGTCTGGGGAATAATTGTTTGAGCATGTGATGGTTCAGTGGTTATGTTGAGGTGGGATAGTCTTCAATAAAGAGATGAATCTTAAAGGATCGCCTAAAGGCAGTCAGAGTGGGAGATAGACGGACAGGTTGGGGTAAAGGGTTCCATAGGATAGGAGAGACTCTAGAGAAGTCCTGGGAGGTGAGCATAGGAGGAGTTGACGAGGGAGCTGGAAAGCAGGAGATCTTTGGAGGAGCGGAGGGGACGGTTAGGGTGATGCTTTGAGACCAGGTTTGAGATATAGCCGGGGGCAGAGTGGTGGATGGCTTTGTAAGTCGTTGTTAATATTTTGAATTTAATATTATTTTGGGGGATTGGAAACCAGTGGAGGGATTGGCAGAGGGGGGCGAGGGATGGAAGCCAGTGCAGGGATTGGCAAAGGGGGGGCTGCAGACACTGAGCGGTTGGTTAGGTGAATGAGTCTAGCAGCAGCATTCATGATAGATCGAAGGGGGGATAACCTGTGTGGAGGTAAGCCAATGAGGAGGGAGTTGCAATTATTACAAGGGTGATCCTCATTAAAATGGTCCTATGCTTAAATGATTCTATAATTATATAAATTCTTATATTTAGCTTTACCTATAATATATTATTTGTGATGAGAGCACCCCCACCCATGTGATAGTGTCTAGGCACCCTCCGTTCTTCTGGGTGCACAGATGCCTGTTAGAACATGTACATCATCAGAGCCATATGCAGCCCACTCCTGCTTCTGATTACTGGATCTAAGGGTGGTTTTGGGGTGCAGTGTCTAGGAAGAGGAACAGCTGCCTAAAGATAGGTGTAGTCCCTAGACTACCGGGGTGTTTCCCTAACATCCAGGCCACTGAGGAAGGGGCAGGATAAAAGTGGTTGTCATGAGCCCAGAAGATATCTTGTGGTCCATGGGATGGACCACAAGTTTACAAGCAAACTGTTTGGAGCAGAAGACAACTTGTTGCCGACTTAAATACAAGATCATAGAAAACTGAACTGGTGAGAGTGGAATTGGGCTAATCTGAAAATCTTTTGACCCAATTACTGATTAAGAGGATATCCACAAATTGAAATAAACACACAATTGTTCTTAATTCTGTTGCTTAGCTACTTTTGGGAGTAATTGTGGATGGTTTTAAACTATGACTGAACTACTCATTTTTGTTTTAACTATATGGCCAACAGTTTGAGGACTCCATTCCGAAATACTGAGTTTAGAAGAAGGGTACGGTTAATGCTACAGTATACAAAGACATAAGACAATTGTGCACTTCCAACTATGCGGCGACAGTCATATTACAGCCCTTGTCTGTTTCAGCAAGCCTGGGCCCCTGTGCACAAAGCCAGCTCCATAAAGACATAGTATGATGGGTTTGGTATGGAAGGACCTGAGCTGCCTGTATAGAGCCTTGATTTGTACCCTACTAAACACCTTTGGGATGGATGCATTGGAACACAGATTACGACTCAGGTCTTCTCGTCCAACATCCACATGTAACCTACAAATGCTCTTTTGGCTGAACGGGCACAAATTCCCAGAGACACACCCAAAAACATTTTAGAAAGCCTTTGAAGATGAATATCAGCTGTTATAGCCATAAAGGGGTGGCCAACTTCATATTAATGGCCATGATTTTGGAATGGGAGGTCCAAAAAGGTTAATGCTACAGTATACAAAGACATAAGACAATTGTGCACTTCCAACTATGCGGCGACAGTCATATTACGGCCCTTTTCTGTTCCAGCATGCCTGGGCCCCTGTGCAAAAAGCCAGCTCCATAAAGATATAGTATGATGGGTTTGGTATGGAAGGACCTGAGCAGCCTGTATAGAGCCTTGATTTGTACCCTACTAAACACCTTTGGGATAGATGCATTGGAACACTGATTACGAGTCAGGTCTTCTCGCCCAACATCCGAATGTAACCTCACAAATGCTCTTTTGGCTGAACAGGCACAAATTCCCACAGCCACACCCCAAAACCTTTTAGAAAGCAGTTATAGCCATACAGTGGTGGCCAACTCCATATTAATGGCCATGATTTTGGAATGGGAGGTCCAAAAAGCTGATGCAGGTGTGATGGTCAGAAAAAAATTGTTGTACGTATGTTCTCAACTCTGCATTGCTGGTATCTGAATTGGTCAATGTTTTGCACTTTACAATAAACTTGTCTCATCAAAATCATATTCATGATGTCATACATCAAAGTATAAATTATATACTTCTGGAGAGAACAGTCCTACCTGTTCTGGTACCTCAAAAAGCATTTACAAAATCATTCCTAAAGGTGCCCATACACTGCACGATTATTGTACGATAATCGTATGCGATCGGTTTTTCGTACGAGAATCGAGCAGTGTGAACGGAGACGTGCGACCGTTTCTACTGTACGGTCGCACGTCTTCTGTCGAACCAGCATGTTCGAAAACCAGCCGGGAATCGTATGATTCTTGGCTGGTTAGAACGGTGCTCGGAAGACAAATGCCGAACGGGCCGGTGTGCGCACGCGCACACTACCCGTTCAGCATTGCGGTCATCTGAAGCCCGCCCCTCAGGGCGGGCTTGCGATGATCGAGAGTGCGATCTGCCTGTCCAAGATAGGCAGATCGTACGTTTTTTTAATCCCTGTACAACCATCGCAAGACTAAGGTCTTGCGATGGTTGTGGAGTGTATGGCCACCTTTATAGACACACACTCTGCATTTCTTTGTTGGACACACAATTGAAACAAGTCAGCCCAGCCTTCACATTTGCAGCTGGGAAACCAAAGCCCCAATACATCATTACATCTTAAAGGGGAAGCTTAAACTTTTAGTACCACACCAACAGTAAGGTCAGAGCACCCAGCCCAGCTCTAACAAGAGGGACATACTTTGTATTTCCATACCAAATAGCTGCATCCACCCTGCCACTAACCCCTCTATAAATTACCTTCTTGAGAAGCCATGTAGCATCTGTAGCAGTCCTGAGCTTCTTGCCTGCATCTGTGTTCATCAATATTATATACACAAGACTGGAACCGAACACGGCAGATCAAGTGTCGGCTTCCTATGTGTTACACTGATATCTCATCAGTATCAGGAGGTCTGTACGGCTAGGATCCGGGGAGAAATGACATTTTAGAAGTCACTGTTAAAGTGAACCTATCTCTTTCAGGTTTGTAGTAGGTTTGCCTTACAAAGTGTGTAGAAATGTTCTACCGACCTATTATAGCTACACAAAGTATCATCCGGTTAGTGCAAATCTACTGTGAAATATGTTTCTCTGATGCAATCAGCCGCTGCTGTTCTCAGATCGCGCTATGTGTCCTCATCTTCTCAGATCCTGCTATGTGTCCTCATCTTGTGCGTTTTCGCAGCCCTGTAGCTTATCTTGTGATATTTGCACTGAGGAGAAGTAGTGGATCAACAATGCCAAAGGCAGTAAGGGAAGGAGCTGTGATAGAAGAAGGCTTCCATACCCAGAAGATTGTTGTACCTCACGCAATTGTTCAAAGGTTGCACAACTGTGGATTAGGACTAGGGATGCACCGATACCAATATTAGTATCGGTATTGAGACTGAGTATTTGGCCGAGTAGCGATACCCGCCCAAATGCTCCGATACATACCTCCGATACCAGAAATTCCGGTCTGAGGGATATCTCCCACTGACCACAAGTGCCAATGGAGCAGGCTTCCTTTCCATTCAGGAAGCCGGGCGCCATCGTCATGACCCGCCTCCCGGCTCCTTGATTGGCTAGGTAGCTGGCTTCACCTGTTCCAAGGCAACCTGGCTTCACATGTTCCTAGGCAGCCTGGCTTCCTGACCAATCAGGAAGCTGAGTGTCATGTAATGACCCACCTCTAGTCATTACGTGCCGCCCGGCTTTCTGATTGGTTAGGAAGCCAGGCTGCCTAGCAACAAATGAAGCCAGCTTCCTAGCCAAACAGGAAGCCGGGTAGCACATAATGACCAATCAGGAAGCCGAGAGGCGGGTCGTTACGCGTCACCTGGCTTCCAGATTTGTCAAAACGCCTGGCTGCCTAGGAGCAAGTGAAGCCAGGCTGCCTAGGAACAAGTGAAGCCAGCTTCTTAGCCAATCAGGAAGCCGGGCGGCGAGTCATGAAGTGCTGCCCTGCTTTCTGATTGGCTAGGAAGCCAGCTACACTTGTTGCTAGGCAGCCTGGCTCCCTGACCAATCAGGAAGCCGGACGGCACCTCATGACTCGCCGCCCGGCTTCCTGATTGGCTAGGAAGCTGGCTTCACTTGGAAGCCAGGCAGCCTCAGGAAGTGAAGCTGCTGTTCTCTCTCTAGAACACCGGCTTCATAGGCAATCAGGAAGCCGGGCGATGGGTCATGATCCGCCACCCGACTTCCCGATAATCTGAACACATGGCACCAGTACCCGGTATCGGCAAGTACTGAAAAAAATATCATCTGTGCATCTCTAATCAGGACTATGGATTGTAAGTACACGGGCATGCATGAGAAGCTGTTGGGCCTTATTATTTATCATGCAATGTCTGCTATGCTTTGCTGAAGTGACATTTGTACTTTAGGGTCCGTGCACACCATCCAGTGCGTTCATCGCACAGTCCCGTGGCATGAACACGCTGGATCGCATAAACAAAGCCTCCCCGCGTTCTGGGGCGGGAGGAGACGTGGAGGTCCATTAATTTCCATGGCTCCCCAGACATGCTTCCGCCCGCAGTGTGATTGCCCGGAACGCATGGTACTGCAATTTCCTGTGTTCCAGTGCGTTACGATCACAGAATATAGTGATGCAATCAGCGTTGCTTCCAGCTCCATTTAGTGGGAAGGAGATCAGCGAACAGATGCTTGTTGGTCTCTTTCCCCTCTACTCGCTGACAACCTTGATGCCAGTCCTGGCCCCGCAGGAGGGACAGCGGAGCAGGGGAGGCAAGGCGGGTGTTGAGTAGGGGGCGTACCTTGCCAGCCACTGGAAGTGAATTGGCGGAAGCTCAGCTGCCAGAATTACTTCTGGTGTAATGCTAACTGTTGGCTTTACACAGATCAACCGAGTTATAGCCACCGGGATTCTGTTTAAATGGGCCCGCTGCCAGCGACGTTGAAGACCCTGCAAGTAGAGAAAATCACCTGATGACCTGCCCAAAATGCACTTAGCTCTTAAGCCCTCTTGTGAGTTGACCACATACAGTATTTTTGTGGACTGAGTGGTGTCAACCTTCCTAGTTGTCTTTTGTTAACTACTCAACCACTCTCAAAACTCTACAAGATAAAGGCTAATCATTCTGCAGTCCAAGGTAAGAGTTAAAGGGCTCTTTGAGATAACAGGAAGGAACAGGAAGTGTGCAGAGGTCCCACAACAAAATCAACAGGTATTTTTGTTTTGAAGATATAGATATAAAGATATAACAAAATGCTTCCAATGGAATTTTTAACAGAATAAATGAATGAAATGAAAATAAAAACGAATGAATAGCATTTATGTTGTAGAGATCCGAGTGGGAGTGGTTGACTAGGTTAGCAAAAGACGGGGGCTCCTCCATGTTAAAAAGGTTGAGAAAGGTTGTACTAGAGCAATGGTTCTCAACTGGTGGGTCGTGACCCAAAAGTGGGTCGCGATCCCATGTTCAGTGGGTCGCAGCATGCCTTCCACTGCACTAGGAGGGGCTCCTCAGCCTCCCCCATATTGCAGAATTGTCACTTCTCGGGCCAAGCAGCTATTTAAAATATGCTGCTTGGTGCTTGTCATTGTCAGCTTGAGGTGGGGTGGGGTGGGCTGGGGATATGCCCATTGCCCACGGGTTGAGCTGGTGCGGGAGGTCCGTTGCATTGTCAAATACACCTCTCGCCCAGAGTGCGGTGCGACTTGGGTCATAACTTAAAGACCAAGGAAAAATGTGGGTCCTGAGGTTATACAGGTTGAGAACCACTGTACTAGAGTCATCCATAGATTTGATAAATAAAGAAGTGAAAGCTTGAGCTATTAAATGATTGGTAATTACGGGGAGCACAGAAGAGCTCCCCTTTTTCAGGCTTCTTAAAACAAAAGACCCATCGCTCTGTAAAGGGTCAGTCCACCCAAAAACTTCACTTATTCAATCAGCAACTATTTTATTCAGTACACGGGGTCCTGAATGCAAGAATTTACCAAAACCTGAATTAAATGTTGATTCACTGTGGCTGTTGTACGAAAGAAAACAGATCCAATGGAAATCCCTGCACTTTGCACACACCGGTCAAAGTCCAAGGAGAAGTCTGACATCTTCTGTATATACGTTGTTGGGAAACGATCAGTGATTAAGCCTCTTGGGCTTTAATCATACTAAACACTCCTAGTCCCGACAGGAGGAAAAAAATCCCAATTCCGATACAACGAATGAAAAGAAAAGAGTAGACCACATTAAGACGGTCTGTGTGACTTGGCTAGGTTACCCAAACACTTGCCTGTATTATATACCCTGACAAATAAGGTTCTGCTGCCTCCTTGCTAAAGACCAGTTAGAAAACGGCACCAGTGGAGCAACTCTGGCAAAGTGTGAGACTCCAAGTGCAATTGGAAAGGCCGTTTACAAAAAATAATAATATAAAATCAAATTCTATGGGGCATATTTTTAAAGAAGTCAAACTGACAATCACCAAACATTCACTGCCGGTGCAAGTGTTTTAAATGAATTGATTGATTCACCACCAGTGAAGGTTTGCTGGCCCGTTCACACCAGATGCAGTGCATTTCGGCCCGATTCTGGCCAGAACACACTGCCTCGCATTGCAGCCGGCTCACTTTTTTGTGGGGCAGGAGGGGGCGTGGTGGGCCATTGAAGTGAATGGCACCGTAGCCATGCCCTCCGGCCGCAATGCGATTGGCAGCACGGGATCGCAAGGCACATTATGCCTGCAGTCCGGTGCGATCGCTTGCAG
>NW_017307963.1:230984-232786 GCF_000935625.1 Nanorana parkeri | reverse complement strand
AGGCACGACCCCTCCTGCCCCACAAAAAAGTAAGCCGGCCGCAATGCAAGGCAGTGTGTTCTGGCCAGAATCGGAACGCACTGCAACTGGTGTGAACGGGCCCTAAAAGTCACATTCACTATTTGATAAATTTGCCCCCATCTGTCACAGGTGAATATTTTGAGCACCCCCTGCAGTGAAATCGTTTATTTCAAGCCATCAACACCGTTTTGTTCCTCCGCTATATCAATATAACTGATTCCGCTAAAACAAACATGTTGCTCTGAATGGTGAAAATACAGATTAGCATTAAAGTGCCCCTAATAACCCACGGCAGGTCAGATAGGTGGACACATCGATCCGCTCACCCACAGGCTCTCTTGCCCCTTGGTTCTTAACTGGGGGATCGTGACCAAAAGTGAGTCACAACCCCATGTTCAGTGCATCGCTGCATTCCTTCCAAGGCACTAGGTGAGAGGCTCCTCAGCCTCCCCCATAGGCACAGCAATGTCAGTTTTCATGCCCAGCAGCCATTCAAAATATGCTGCCTGGTGCCGAGTGTCAGCTTGAGGTGGGGTGGGCTGGGGGTTTGGCCGTGAGGGAGCTCCATCTATCCCTACGTGCATTGCGTACAGCTCCCTCGTGTAACCGGAGTGACATCATATTCTGGTCCAGGCACCTCTACCGGGAGTGCAAAGGAGCTGTACAAGCAATGCATGTATGGATGAAGCGCCAGCACGGCAGCCCACATTGGACCCCTAAAAAATTTTGGGGAGTGTGTATGTGTGTGCGAGAAGATCTGTGAATGTTTTAATTGCAAACTACCACACAATCGCACCTACTGTTGGTTCTGGTGCGGGAGGTTCGTTGCATTGCAATTCATTTGAATGGCACCCCAAACACACCTCCCGCCCCTAGTTTGATCGATTGCACCGGAACATGCGGTACCGCAATGCCATGTGTTCCAGTGTAGTGCGACTTGGGTTTTGACTTAATGACCAAGGACAAATGTGGGTCCCGAGGATATACAACATGAGAACCACTGCTCTAGTCCACTAGTGGTTCCATTAGAAATGACATTTGGCTTTGCCGAGTATTCACTTTGATGACAATGGAGAAGCAAAGGGGGAGAAGTTGAGATGTATCCAGTGCTGCTTATCCTGGAGGATGATCGGTGATCAGGATGGAGCTTTTAATCTGACTGATCGACAGCAGCTGACAGCATTGGGAAAGACAAACTGACATGAGGTGGTCCTTCAGGCTGGCCAAGAAAGCCCTAATCTCACATCTATGAATAGTTTCAAGTGATTTTAAAGTCAAATTTTTTTTTCAGCTGTTTAAATTGCTTCCAATGGATGCTGCTCCTTGATGTTTAAAAGTTTCAGCTTCCTGCAGAAATCAGCTGGTCCCCTGAGCACTGGCTCTGATATTTCAGGGTACCTCCTTCTGCTTGCAGGGGCCTATAGAAAGCTGTGTGTGTCATCGCACAGGGGTGTGGGAATTTTTCAAACAACTACTGGTCCAAACACTAAAGTGGGGGCCTAATATCCCTGTCCCTCATTACAATCTACTTGTCCTAATACAAAAAATTATTTTAAAAGGAGAACTATGGGGTTAGGGCTTTTCCCCATAGTTCTCCTAAGGGTCACGGGAGGACACAAACTAGCGTTCTCCCGTCACCCAAAGCTCGGTATACCGCGAGCTACAGCTCGCGGTATACTGAGACGCCGCAGCCGGAGCGGATCCCGACATTACTGTCTGGATCCACCCAGCTGCGAGTGACAGCTGGCCTTGCCTATCTAGAGGCAGAGCCAGCTGTATCC
>NW_017307963.1:208398-230335 GCF_000935625.1 Nanorana parkeri | reverse complement strand
GATCGCTTGCAGCATTTTGATCGCACCGGACCGCAGGCATAATGTGCCTTGCGATCCCGTGCGGACGATCGCACAGGATCGCAAGGCACGACCCCTCCTGCCCCACAAAAAAGTAAGCCGGCCGCAATGCAAGGCAGTGTGTTCTGGCCAGAATCGGAACGCACTGCAACTGGTGTGAACGGGCCCTAAAAGTCACATTCACTATTTGATAAATTTGCCCCCATCTGTCACAGGTGAATATTTTGAGCACCCCCTGCAGTGAAATCGTTTATTTCAAGCCATCAACACCGTTTTGTTCCTCCGCTATATCAATATAACTGATTCCGCTAAAACAAACATGTTGCTCTGAATGGTGAAAATACAGATTAGCATTAAAGTGCCCCTAATAACCCACGGCAGGTCAGATAGGTGGACACATCGATCCGCTCACCCACAGGCTCTCTTGCCCCTTGGTTCTTAACTGGGGGATCGTGACCAAAAGTGAGTCACAACCCCATGTTCAGTGCATCGCTGCATTCCTTCCAAGGCACTAGGTGAGAGGCTCCTCAGCCTCCCCCATAGGCACAGCAATGTCAGTTTTCATGCCCAGCAGCCATTCAAAATATGCTGCCTGGTGCCGAGTGTCAGCTTGAGGTGGGGTGGGCTGGGGGTTTGGCCGTGAGGGAGCTCCATCTATCCCTACGTGCATTGCGTACAGCTCCCTCGTGTAACCGGAGTGACATCATATTCTGGTCCAGGCACCTCTACCGGGAGTGCAAAGGAGCTGTACAAGCAATGCATGTATGGATGAAGCGCCAGCACGGCAGCCCACATTGGACCCCTAAAAAATTTTGGGGAGTGTGTATGTGTGTGCGAGAAGATCTGTGAATGTTTTAATTGCAAACTACCACACAATCGCACCTACTGTTGGTTCTGGTGCGGGAGGTTCGTTGCATTGCAATTCATTTGAATGGCACCCCAAACACACCTCCCGCCCCTAGTTTGATCGATTGCACCGGAACATGCGGTACCGCAATGCCATGTGTTCCAGTGTAGTGCGACTTGGGTTTTGACTTAATGACCAAGGACAAATGTGGGTCCCGAGGATATACAACATGAGAACCACTGCTCTAGTCCACTAGTGGTTCCATTAGAAATGACATTTGGCTTTGCCGAGTATTCACTTTGATGACAATGGAGAAGCAAAGGGGGAGAAGTTGAGATGTATCCAGTGCTGCTTATCCTGGAGGATGATCGGTGATCAGGATGGAGCTTTTAATCTGACTGATCGACAGCAGCTGACAGCATTGGGAAAGACAAACTGACATGAGGTGGTCCTTCAGGCTGGCCAAGAAAGCCCTAATCTCACATCTATGAATAGTTTCAAGTGATTTTAAAGTCAAATTTTTTTTTCAGCTGTTTAAATTGCTTCCAATGGATGCTGCTCCTTGATGTTTAAAAGTTTCAGCTTCCTGCAGAAATCAGCTGGTCCCCTGAGCACTGGCTCTGATATTTCAGGGTACCTCCTTCTGCTTGCAGGGGCCTATAGAAAGCTGTGTGTGTCATCGCACAGGGGTGTGGGAATTTTTCAAACAACTACTGGTCCAAACACTAAAGTGGGGGCCTAATATCCCTGTCCCTCATTACAATCTACTTGTCCTAATACAAAAAATTATTTTAAAAGGAGAACTATGGGGTTAGGGCTTTTCCCCATAGTTCTCCTAAGGGTCACGGGAGGACACAAACTAGCGTTCTCCCGTCACCCAAAGCTCGGTATACCGCGAGCTACAGCTCGCGGTATACTGAGACGCCGCAGCCGGAGCGGATCCCGACATTACTGTCTGGATCCACCCAGCTGCGAGTGACAGCTGGCCTTGCCTATCTAGAGGCAGAGCCAGCTGTATCCGCCCCCTCCCCCGTCCGTTCTGCCAGTCAGCGCTGGAGGATCTGAGCGGGGGGGGGAATCCCTGCAGGGAGCCGTGAGCGACAGTCACGGCTCTCTGCAGGGACAGGATCGAGAAGTGAGCGAGCGCCGGTATGTGTTCGCTCACTTCCCGATCTATTGAGCCGACCTGTGACAATTTCATTGTCACAGGTCGGCTAGAACTATGAGGTTGAGTGATCTTCACTCGCCTCATAGTTCTCCTTTAACCAAAACTGTATTTCACCATTGGTCAGCACAAGTCAGTGAAGCTACATAAAACATGATAAGGTCACTGCTTCTTAAAACCCCTGGAGCCTGGGCGATCAGAGGCTGTGGGGCTGCTTTAGCATCCTGGCAGGACCGAAGATCAGGCTAGTACATTTTTTTTTTTTACCCCCCTAGGAAAAACGAGCACGAGTGCGGGAGTATCCCCTACTGAAAGGGTACGGTGATAAAATTCCTGGAGTGCTCCTTTAAACGCTCAAACTTTTTTCCAACAAGCTCCTTTAATAATACTTTCACTGGTATCAGAGGGGTAATACAAGCCTAAACCTCCTGTACAGAATCATTCTGGTCATGAAGGGGTTAAATGGTGTACACAGAGCAGGGTAAGGCAGGCACGTGTGTTTTCAGTTGCTTCTGGTATGTATCTGCATATCTAGCTAGAGAGCAGGAATCGGGAATTCCAGGAATGAGGTCCATCATGTGACACAGGAGTAATGATTTCCAGGAATGTCAGCTGTACGCCATTCGCTGTATACACTGTACAAGGACGGCTTTCCCTCTCCTCTACAGAGATCATTGGTTGAGGCACCGGGACAAGGACCGGGACAAGGACCGGGACAAGGACCGGGACTACCTAGCAGCACAGAATTCTGGACTGGAAAGCGCAAAATATTATCCATGTGGTGTAAAAACTCATAGATGCCCCGAGTACTGAAGGCACCTGCGAGCCAGAATTATTGAGACACAGTAAACCACAAACAACAAAGACAGGGCCACAACTACAGTTCACGGGGCCCCATAGCAAAAATGTGATGTGGGCCCCTCCTGAGTAATAATGCCAAGATCCCAAAGTCTCCTCATGTGCATCTGAAGTCGTATCTACACTGTAGGCTTTACAGGGGATCAGAGTTGACGGCTATTGCAACAACTCCAACGTGTCATGATATAGTACTGTGTCAAATGTTCTATGTATAATGCGCTTCAACAACCTAATGGGGCCCGTTCCACCCCCAGGCTCCATAGCAGCCGCCTGCGTCCTGAAGTGATGCAGTGGCTGCAACTATAGTAAAGAGAGGACTAGGAATTTGACAATGCCATATGTGTTGGATGCTGAAGATCCTTCGCTAGAAGTAGATCTTCAAGATGGCAAACACTAGCGGCTCAGGCGGCGGGTCAAGACGGAAAAGATTGACGGCTCAGGCGGCGCATGCCCCACTGTGTGCTGTGGCTCCTTCTGCCGGCTCCTACGCACATCTGTGCGGGCGCAGGTGTCCGTACTCGTAAGCAGACAGGATGGATCCTGTGTACGTCGGAGCAAGGGCACCCACGCGGATGTGCAGTTCGGGCGAGCATACGGCCGCACACTCCCATAGAGAAGAACAGGCTTCTGTGTGCAATCACACGCAGCTCCTGCCCTTCCCAGGAGCTGCCCGATACGGCCGTGCACGCCGCACGGATCTGTACCGACCGGCTCTTAGGCCTTAAAAAATAAAAAAAATGGCTATAGATACACGTTATTAGCTTATTGCCATCGTTAGCACCTTGGAGGTCTGTTCACGGTGCTGCATTAATGGCACAGTACCGAGTTATTAACGGCGCACGATTACGCACCGCACCTACCATGCGTTACAGTAAGGCAGATGCGTTGTGATTCATTTGAATGGCACTCAAACATACCTCTGGGATCAATGAGCTGCCATGCAGCACAATGCGTACTGCCGCAATACTGTGCATTGCAGTGGAAAAAAGGACTACATGCACTACTTTTCTGGCACCGCATATCGCAACGCGACTGCCATACTGTAACGCATGGAAAG
This sequence comes from Nanorana parkeri, assembly GCF_000935625.1. NCBI lineage: Eukaryota > Metazoa > Chordata > Amphibia > Anura > Dicroglossidae > Nanorana > Nanorana parkeri. The sequence continues at coordinate 226,390 of NW_017307963.1, read as the reverse complement.
TGTGCCGCACGATAGCATGCCATTAACATAACGCACCGGTGTGAATGGGCTCTGAGGGTAGGGACTGATGTGTGTGCACAATATGTAATGCGTTGTGTATATTGTCGGAGCTATATAGATTCCTGTGCACTAATGCAGATGCAATTCATTGCTATTAGCCGTCTTCATCTAGTGGACAAAGTGGGGTAGTGCAGGTCTCAAGGCATGGCTCCTCGCCATTAATCCTGATCCATAGGCAGTCCTTCTGATCATTATCCATTATCCTCACAGACAAACAACCGTAAGCTGACAGATATGTCTAATCTGTTTACATAAACAGCAGTGACATGACAATCACAGAAAGACTAAGAAGTCAGCTATAAATGTAAAATGCCATCGGTCAGGTCGGCTCAACACACAATCAATACTGCATAGGCTTGTTTACCTGTATTGTATATATCAAATATGTTCTTCAATTTAATCTTTTTAGCTCACACTAGGATGCTAAACAAACATAGTTGAAGCAAAATTCAGCTTGTAGCATTTTGACTTCAAAGGGCAACAATAAACGCACTAAAGGCTCATACAATGCACAAAAACATCACTCCTTGGCCCCCCCGCAGAACTCCTGTTCACCCCCAGTCAATGCTGTATCCTGTAGTGGTGGGGTGTTGGCAGGAGGAACCAGTGACAATGCCAGTGAGGTGACCGATACATCCGGAAGTGATGGTTTCCTAGTGGAGCTCCACAGAGGAAAAGTAAGTATTCCCTCTACGGAAGAGCTGTTTGGGATTTTGTTCTTGCAATGGCTGGGCTGCTTTAAGGTGCCACAATTCACTCTTAAGTGATGAGTTGCCATTATATACCATAGCCTTTTCAAATTTTTTCCAATATTTTATTTGTATTGATTTATATACTTTGATTAAATATTTTCATTTTGTTACTTTACTTTTAGGGGCTTCGGGGAAATATTAGGGATCTAAGCAGACCCCTGATATTTCCCTTTTAAAATAGAAAACACAGAGCCCACAATCTCTTTTTCTGCAGCCCCTGATAAATGAAGAGGAATCATCTAATCCTGAGGATGCCCCCTACTGTGTGCCATGGCTACTTCCGTCCCGTCCCCCCCATATGTCACTGCTGGAGATCCTTCAGCTCTTCAAGACGGCAAAGATTGGCGGCTCAGGCGGCGCGTGCCCCAGTGTGTGCTGTGGCTCCTTCTGCCGCCTCCTACGCACATCCTGGCGGGTGCAGTATACAAATATATATATATATTATATAAATAAAAAAATCTCTTTCAGCAGCCCCTGATAAATGAACAGGAATCCTCTAATCCTGAGTTTTCGTTTTCAATCATAACATGTGGACATAGTATGTTTACCACATCCACAATCATGACCTCTCCTGATGTCACTGGAGGCTGAGCGGGGCAGGAGGAGAGCTCAGTGTCCTGTGAAAGCGCTGACACCTGTCTCTGCCCGAACACAGCCGCTCTACTAGTCTGTCACAGGAGGCTGAGCGATGGGTGCGGGGGGAGAGCTCAGCCTTCTGCGACAGCACTGACAGCTCTCTCCGCCCACTCCGCCTTTCTCCTAGTCGTGCGGGGAGGAGAGCTCAGTCTCATTTGACAGCTGACTCCTCCCACGCACCGCTGGCCCGGCCTCCTGTGACAGCTGTCTCTGCCCCCACACCGCCACTCTCAGCGCTCTCCTCCCCGCACCGCTCAGCCTCCTGTGACAGTTTCTCTTCTTCCCGCTGGACGCTGCACCGTGTCAGAGGGGACACAGAGCAGCGCACCGGGGGGAAGAGAAAAAGCACGGACGCACCGCAACTTTCGGCCGAAAGATAGCACTTTCTTGCCAAAATTGCCATTTTTGGTCGATATGTTTAGACGGCCGAAGTTTCGGTGCATCCCTGACACACACACACACACACACACACACACACACACACACACTTTATAAACAGAAGGAATGCATGTGAATCTTTGCTGATACCAATTCCCAGGAGACCGCATGCACTGACAATGAGATTTTTCTATAGACAATAACTGAGGACAAGAAGCGACACGCTGAGGATATTTGTGCCCTGGAATCCTGAGCTCACCACTTACACGGATGTCTTCCATACAAAACTTACAAACTAATTATCATGCAAGGAAAGAACGTTTGTGGGATTGCCAAAAACAGCCTCTCAGATGATATTTTGTAACCTGTTCTAGGAGCCAAATATCTGTTTGAGCAATCGGGCCGGTATTGTACACCTCATAGAACTCCAGCCCAACCCAAGTCACATTGTCTTTTTTCTACCTACTGTCATTTGTTATGATCACCTTAAGGGAGAACTATGAGGCGAGTCATTTCCATTCCATTCATAGTTAGAGCCGACGTCGGCTGTACTGGTCAGGAAGTGAGCAAACACATGCCTTTGCTCACTCACTTTCTGATCACCTCCCTGTAGAGAGCCGTGACTGTCAGTCACAGCTCCCTGCAGGGATTCCCTCCCTCCCCGCTCTGATCCTCCAGCGCTGACTGGAGGAAGGGACGGGGGAGAGGGCAGGCATAGCCAGCCTGGCTCTGTCTCTGGATAGGTAGAGCCTGCTGTCCATCAGCCAGTGGGTTGGATCTTGACAGGATTGTTGGGATAGCCTTCTATATACTGAGCTTTGGGTCACGGGAGGAGGTTAGTATATGTCCTCCTGTGACCCTAAAGAGAACAATGGGATGAAAAGGTTACCCCATAGTTCTCTTTTAAGGCCTCATTATCACCTTAAGGCTAATATGCTCCCTATGTGATAGCACATTGGAGATGACAGGTTCTCTTTAAAAGGTAAAAATTAGAGGTCTACTAGACCCCTAATGTCAGCTTTGCCCATCAATGAAGCCGATCAAGCAGGGATCGTGTTTGATCAGCTCCTGCATGACTTCTCTAGCTGGGAAATGACAGCCGAGAAGCTGGAAGTGATACAATCAGCATCGCTTCCGGCTTCATTCAGCGTTGAGGGGGGATCAGCAAACGGACAATGACTGGTTTTGCACCCTGCTTCCCACCAAAACACTCGAGATGCTGGTTCTGGGCCCGGCAAGCAATAAGAGGGGTGTCAGGTGGAGTGGGGGCTCTATTTCCCAGCCCCCGGAAGAAATCTGATGGCTGAAAATCACTTCCAGCGTAAAGCTAGCAATGCTATAGGCGCCGGGAGTCCTGCTGCCGGTATGGCCTACATTACTGGCAGTGAAAGGGTTAAGGCTAAACTCTAGTCGGCCATAAGCAATTAGTAGAATCTGAGGCTTGATGTGCCAGCTTGTTTCGGGTCAGCCACTTGGAGAGAGCTGAAACCAGGAACAGTCAACAGCCAGTCAACCAGCATTAGAAGGAGGAGGTCAGCAATGGCAGTGACCATACCTCTTATTACAAGTATCCATTCACGAAGGGCAGGTTCCCACCACAACGCATGGCAATGCATATCATATAGCACACTGCTTTGTGGGATGAATGGGCCCTGTGATGCGTCGGTAAAACGTATTGCAGTGCTTGCATTGTTTTTCTTTTAATCTATATTTAAATAGATGCGTTCCAGCACGTTGTTATACGCTGCACTGCAATACAATGATGCCCGCAAGGTGCATTGGGATGAATGGGCCCTATGGCAAGCAAGGCTTTATGCCTTGTCTTTGGGCAACGCAGCCCTAAATCTTGGAAGAAACCTTACTAACCATTTAGGTGAGCAAGTTAGTACATAGCGTTCCTCAACTTCTACTTATGTCCATTTAAAGTGGAAGTCCAGGATTCTGATAAACACTTGCATTGGGAACACCCCCACACAGTGGCGGGTTCAGAATACTGACGCGCGTGCGCGATGACGTCATCGTGCACGCGCGTGGTGACGTCACGCGCATGCGGAGTGACGTCTCGGTTACCGCTCCGGGTGTCACACAGCCTCGGGAAGCCCCTGTCCCCGCACCACAAGCGAGTGAAAATAAAGAGGAAATAGTTACCTGATCCACGCTCCCATCTGGCTACAACACAGGCCCCCGCAGCCTCTTCTCTCCCAGGCTCTGGCGGGTCTATGGACCCGTGACGTCATCACATCTCTACAGGTCTATTAGACGGTAAGAGACCGTGAGACATATCTCAGCCGGAACAGAGAAGGAGAGGGGTGAGCGGTCACTGCTGCGGGACCGAATGAACATATCTTCTTTATTTTCACCCCTAGAGAAAAACGAGCAGATAACCCTTCCAGTGCTGGGGTAGTCCCACTGCAAAGGTTAACTTCTTAAAATCCTGGAGCTCTTCTTTAACCACTTCCGGGCCGCAATACGTCTATAGACGGCGGCCCGCAGCAGTGGTTAAAACAAGAACATGGCTGCTGCAGCAGCCGTGTTCTTGGTGTCGTTTTTAACAGCAGATGATTTCTGTTAATATACAAGCGATCCGGCGGCTATACAGCCGCCGGATCGTTTGTACAGTGCGGCGCCCTCCCTCACAGGCCGCGGTTGCCTTCTTCGGGCACCGCTGTCCCATGCGGCGCCCGAGAGAGAGGGTAAGCGGCTTCCACCTGCTGATCTCTCCTCCGATCACTGTCACTTTTTCCATTCAGCGGCTCTTAGGCCCCATTCACACTGAGCGGACTTCCGCACAATTTCAGTCGCGATATCGCGAGAAGGCGCCGGCCAATGATTTTCAATGGAGCTGTTCTGTTGAACAGCTCCATGTCGCCGTCGCATGTGCGGGACCCTTTTTCCCGCGGATGTCGCACGCTTTTTCTTCTTTTTTTGCATGCAGCCCAATGGTGAAGGTCGCTGGAACGTCGCCGCGCGGATCCGCTTGTAAGGTATGTCGCTTAGTGTAAATGGGGCCTTAGAGCCAGGAGAAGAAGTTGGGGAAGCAGATCTCTGCTACCTCAACTTCTTTGGGGTCCCTAGGTGGCATTAGGGGGGTCTGAAAGACAGCGGATGTCTCCATAAAGAGGACCTGTCACACCCCATCTGCTATTACATAGGGAGCTTGTTATCCCACTATGTGATAGCAATAAGGTTAGTGTAAAAAAAAAAAGTGTTTAAAAATTATAGTAACATATGTAAGTAAAATAAAAAAATGCCCCCCAATTTTTAAGTCCCCCGCCCCCCACATACACATGCGTCAGTGCGCCTACGTGCAAAAACAACAATTGCGCTACACATGTTACATATTGTGGGCGAACGTCGGAGTGAGAAAAATAATTCTAGCGCCGTCGATTACTGTTAACACTAAACTCGGTAAAAGCGTTTAAAGTGTTCCCTATGGGAAATTTCAAGTATTGACTTTTTTGCGGCTTCAAGGGTGAACGCAATTTTAAGGCTTGACATGTTTGGTATCTATTTACCCGACGTGACCCCGTCTTTCATATTTTCCCGAAAAATTAGGTATTATATTCTGTTTCTGTGCACTAAATTTTTATTTCGCTTATTTTATCCTAAAATATTGGTTTGATAAACAATTGCGCAAAAACCGTGCGACATAAAAAATAGCAACTAGCATTTTTTTATTCTGCAGGGCCTCTGCTTTCAGAACATATATCATTGTTTGGGGGTTTGAAGCTGTTTTCTAGTCAAAAATTAATATTTTATCATGTGTGTGCAAATGTAAGAAAATGCTCTGGACAGCAAGTGGTTAATGGCAATACAATTATTGTATAACTATGCTATGAGTATCATCACCTCATATATTGTCGCGTTCCAACACCTACAGGATCCATGCATTTGCATAAGCTGCTTTCGTTATCTGTACTTCAGAGGAGAACCAGTTACCAGCCATCCCGGCTGCCTCACCAATAATGACACACGGTAGCTTGTATATATGGACCAGCCGGATGTAGGGCTGAGCAGGATACGGTAGTGATTTGTCACCGCACTATGCATACATTCTGCACATGTACACACGGGAGGCCAGGCATACCTGATAAACAAGCAGAGATTTACTGATAACAATAATACATCCATGGAACTCGTCATTGCTCAACTCAGATAATTTTAGCTGGCTCTATAAAAGGTGACCGCAAATGGCCGGTTATTGATGGTTGGGTCGTCTAAGGATAGCGTAGAGGGTAATAATCAACACCAACATACACTATATTGCCAAAAGTATTGGGACGCCGGCCTTTACACGCACATGAACTTTAATGGAATCCCAGTCTTAGTCTGTAAGGTTCAATATTGAGTTGGCTCCGCCCTTTGTCGCTATAAGAGCTTCAACTCTTCTGGGAAGGCGCCCACAAGGTTTAGGAGTGTCTATGGGAATGTTGGACCATTTGTCAGGTACTGCAAATGACAGCTGGGCGGAGCCAGCCGTGATCTCACAGCTCCTTTTGCCCAGTTATGACGACAGATCAGTGTCCCCAAATGACCTGGGGACGCTGATCTGTCATTAAACAATAACAACTGGGTGGAGTCGGCCGTGATGTCACAGCCGGCTCTGCCTAGTTGTTATTCATTGGCCGGGACCTGCTAGAAGACTCTGGCAGGTGCCGGCCAATAGGAAACAGTTGGGCGGAGCTAGCTGTCACCGCTAGCTCCGCCCAATGGTTTTTCTTTTGTCGGCATCTGTCAGATGCTTCATTATGTGGCGGGAGTTTGCCGTGTGCAGTCGGGCGTACATCTTTTTTTTTTCTTAATTTTCTTTAAAATGTTTTTATTTATTTTTTTAATTTTCAGTTTTGTTTTACATTTTTAAAATAATTTTTCAACTTTTTTTTTTTTCTATTCTGCTCGCTACCACGGAGGTGCCGAGTAGAATAGCCGAGCTGAATGCTGCTCGGCGGTATTTGGCTATTCATTTACTGCCGTTCAGCCCCTATGAGAATAGGCGCGCACGGCAGCGAGTGAGCTGCCGAATCTTCGGCAAGATGTTGGATCGCCCGAGTCGAACTCCTTCTGCACTTCGGCTCAGCCGATGTATGGCTGATTTTAGCCAATGAAATCAGCAGTACAAGGCTGAAGTGAATAGCCGAAGGGCGTTCAGCTGAATTCACCTCGGCTCGGTTGTTGACTCGGCTGCCTTCGGGAGCTAAGTGAATAACCCCCGCGGTAATGTATGCTGACTGATGTCCATGTTCACTTCCTCTTACAGTTTCACAGAAGGCAAACACTGTGTTAGTTTGTCACCTGTAAGCAAGCTGCCATCTTCCACTCTTAGGAAACTACAAGTCCCAGGATAATTTCCAAGCCCAAGGCAATGAGATATCACTGGGTCTCGTATTTCTTTAGACTGCACCATATGTATTCTGTACATAAAAGATGCCCCATAAGATGCCAGTGTGCCACAAGACCCCCAGATATACATTCTGTACATAAACAATGCCCCCATAAGATGCCAGTGTGCCAAACATCCCCAGATATACATTCTGTGCATAAAAGATGCCCCCATAAGATGCCAGCGTGCCACCGGTCCCCAGATATACATTCTGTACATAAACAATGCCCCCATAAGATGCCAGTGTGCACAGGTCTCCAGATATGTATTCTGTACATAAAAGATGCCCCCATAAAATGCCAGTGTGCCAAACATCCCCAGATATACATCCTGTGCATAAAAGATGCCCCCATAAGATGCCAGCGTGCCACCAGTCCCCAGATATGTATTCTGTACATAAAAGATGCCCCCATAAGATGCCAGTGTGCCACAGGTCTCCAGATATGTATTCTGTACATAAAAGATGCCCAGATATACATTCTGTACATAAACAATGCCCCCATAAGATGCCAGTGTGCCATAGGTGCCCAGATATGTATTCTGTACATAAATGATGCCCCCATAAGATGCCAGTGTGCCACAGGTCCCCAGATATACATTCTGCGCATAAAAGATGCCCCCATAAGATGCCAGTGTGCCCAGGTCCCCAGATATAGATTCTGTACATAAAAGATGCCCCCATAAGATGCCCAGATATACATTCTGTACATAAACAATGCCCCCATAAGTTGACAGTGTGCCACAGGTCCCCAGATATGCACTAAATAAAGCGGTATCCATATACCTTGCTGCACTCCTTACCGAATATCCAAAAAGTAACGGGTGCTCTTAATGACTGCGGATGGCGCCGCTCACAACAGAACTCCAGTACAGATGTCACCAGCACCAAGATTCCATGTTAGTGGAATTAGGGATGCACCAATACCGTTTTTTTCAGGTATAGAGTGAGAGTACCAATTTTTTTTTCGGTACTCGGTGTCGGTGAGTTGTGCCCCGAATATCAGGAAGTCAGATCATAACCCGTCGCCTGGCTTCCTGTGAAGCCGGTGTTCCAGCAATAAAATCCTAGGGCTGAGCATTACTGACCTCTCTGCCCAGCCACTGGGCCTGTCACATAAACAGGCGCAGTGACAGAGCATTTATACGGTGAGTGGGTGGAGCCTAATGGGGAATTCAGAGAACTTAGTTCCCCATCAGGTGCGTTCTGCTGCCGCAATAACCGATAGCAGTGGCAGGTGCCATAGCCAATATCAGGCTGGCTATGGCTCCCACCCACCTGCCTGATGTCAATCTGCAGCAGAGCGGACCTGATGGGGGAATTCAGAGAACGGAGTTCCCCATCAAACTCAACGTCACTGACAGTGGTTGTCACTGGTTAAAGCCGACAGCATCCTTAATGTCCAGTGACGTTGACAGTGGGCGGAGCTTTATGAGGGAATTTGGAAAACTGAGTTCCCCATCGGATCCACTCTGCAGCTGATTGACAGCTGGTAGTGGGCAGATGCCATAGCCAATAGCAGGCTGGCTATTGCAACTGTCCACTGCTTGCTGTCAATCTGCAGCAAGCAGAGCGGACCTGATAGGGAATTCAGAGAATGGAGTTCCCCATCAGGCTCCACCCACTCAACTTCACTGACAGTGGTCGTCACTGGTTGTAAAGGACACTGTTGGCTAAAGCTAAAAATAGGGATGCACAGATACTTTTCTAGTACCAGTGCCGATACTTGGCATTTCCATGAGAACTACCAGGGTTGCAGAGGTTGCAGCTGGGGCCTGGCTCTGGCGCTCCACCACTGTCCTGAAATCATTAGTCTGTATTGTTTTAGAAAAACTGCCACATGACAATAAACAAAAATGTATCAGTACTTGTATCTGTAAGTGCTTGGGCAAGTATCAGTACTCGTACTCGCAAAACTGGTATCTGTGCATCCCTTTATTTATATTTATAAAAACAAAATCGTACATGACACTGTTGGCTAAAGCTAAAAATAGGGATGCACAGATACTTTTCTAGTACCAGTGCCGATACTTGGCATTTCCATGAGAACTACCAGGGTTGCAGAGGTTGCAGCTGGGGCCTGGCTCTGGCGCTCCACCACTGTCCTGAAATCATTAGTCTGTATTGTTTTAGAAAAACTGCCACATGACAATAAACAAAAATGTATCAGTACTTGTATCTGTAAGTGCTTGGGCAAGTATCAGTACTCGTACTCGCAAAACTGGTATCTGTGCATCCCTTTATTTATATTTATAAAAACAAAATCGTACATTATAACAGAGATGTACAAATCCCAGGAGCTCCGTGTGCTCATTACAAATGACAGCTGCCTGCTAACTTTTGAATTTTTCTCTAGTCTAGTCTTGGAGTTCAAAAGTATCTGTACATGTACCGAGTACTGTACTTGGTATCTGTGCAACCCTAGCTAAAAGCATACTTAAGGACCAGTGATGTTAGCAGTGGGCGGAGCCTGATGAGGGAATTCAGAAAACGGAGTTGCCCATCAGCTTCTCTGCTGCCGATTGACAGCAGGCAGTGGGCCATAGCCACAACCACATGCTAAGTGGACTCATATAATTGCCCAGTTTGTATGCCAGGGGTGGGCAACCTTAGCACTCCAACTCTTGCGGAATTACAAGTCCCATGATGCACTAAAAAGACTCTGACAGCCACAGGTATGACTCCCAAAAGCTGAAGCATGGAGTGCTGAGGTTGCCTAAGCCTGATGTATGCGGTCATGGTACATAGAGTGCTACACTCCAGCCGCCCTTATTCACCCTTATCAATGAGGTCTAAAGGAGGTTCACACTAACACGCACAGTCTGAATGGCACCTTCATGACAGTGTTAAAAACAATTCCCCACGGGCTATAGCACACCCTAATGCAAAGCTGTGAATAATGTGCACACACTTGCTGTAAAGTGTCACTTTACAGCAAGTGATATGATCAGATCATACATGGCCTCCAGCAATGGGACTGCTGCTGTACGGGTCATCAGAAGGGACACTTATCGCACAGGGAGACCCCCCAACACCTCACACAATCTCTATACAGGATGAATCAGACATTCCTATACTATGGAGGGTTGGTCACTTTCCTACAAAGTGCAGATCTGTCATGGAGCCTATGACAGCTCCCACATCTTCTTCACAAGTCTCTCAAAGGTTCATCCATCTATCTATCCATAGACAGCATGTGCACATCACACAATCAGATCGTACACAAACTACACATCTGCCTATTGCTTCTCATCCTTACCCCTGCCCAAAGCACCCCCTATCAAGTCTGTGTACTGTACTCGCTGGGTGTCTTGTAGGGTCATTGTCATAAAACACACTCAGGCCCCTCCCGGCCTCCCCCCGTCACCACTGACAACGATCAGCTTGTCACAATAAACACCCACCTGCATATTGCTCGGCAGCGGTTGCTTTCTCCTCCTCCCCACCCGGCGCCATGTTGCCGAGCCGTCATTGACCATCTGACAGCAGGACACGCCCCGCCGGTCGGTCCAACCAGAGAGGGAGCGAGGGAGGTGCCTACGGGATAGTAATAACCTGAGGCGCTCTCAGGCCGGTGTTCGGCTGTCATACTGCCACCTGCTGGCAGAGCTAGAGTATAGCACCCAGCATTTCTAGAGCTGGCTATCCAATGTTAAATTGAAAGAAAATGAGTAAAAACGAAGAAAAAGAATTAAAAAACAAAAAACAAACATTTACACTTTTAATCATTGTATTTTATTTATTGTTGAGTTGTTCACCTCTAGAACATGTTAAGGGCCTATTTCCACCAGGCGGCACAGTCTTAACGCATAGGCAAGGCAATTTGCCTTATATCCTCTCGTCTCCATGCCATTATAGAGATGTGCCCTTTCACAGGCAGGTTCACCGCATCCCCCAACCGTGTTATTTAAAGGAGAATTATGAGGTGAGTGATTTTCACTCAGCCTCATAGTTCGAGACGACGTGTGACAATGAAACTGCCACAGGTCGGCTCAGTAGATCGGGAAGTGAGGGAACACATACCGTCGCTCGCTCACTTCTTGATCTATCCGTGCAGAGAGCCGTGACTGTCACTCACGGCTCCCTGCAGGGATCCCCTCCCTCCCCTGTCCGATCCTCCAGCGCTGACTGGCGGAACGGACGGGGGAGGGGGGCACAGCTGGCTATGCCTCTAGGTAGGTAGAGCCAGCTGTCAATCCCGCAGCTGGGTGGATCTTGACAGCATCTCGGCATCTCAGTATACCGCGAGCTGTAGCTTGCGGTATACTGAGCTTTGGGTGACGGGAGAACGCTAGTTTGTGTCCTCCCATGACCCTTAGGGGAACTATGGGGAAAAGCCCTGACCCCATAGTTCTCCTTTAAAGGAATTTTGCATTTCTCATGTTGCCCTTTAAGAACTAATAAAGGAGATCTATGGGGTTAGGGCTTTTCCCCATAGTTCTCCTTAAGGTAACGGGAGGACACAAACTAGCGTCCTCCCGTCACCCTAAGCTCAGTATACCACGAGGTACTGCTCGCGGTATACTGAGACGCCGCAGCTGAAGCGGATTCCGACAATTATATCTGGATCCGCCCAGCTGCGTGAGTGACAGTTGGCTCTGCCTATCTAGAGGCAGGGCCAGCTGTACCAGGCCCCTTCCCCGTCCGTACCGCCAGTCAGCGCTGGCAGATCGGAGTGGGGAGGGGGGAATCCAGCCCCTCCCCTGTCACGGCAGAGAGCCGTGACAGGAACGAAAAGTGAGCGAACGCCAGTATGTGTTCGCTCACTTCCCGATCTACTGAGCCGACCTGTGACAGTCTCATTGTCACAGATCGGCTAGAACTATGAGGATGAGTGAAAAGCACTCAACTCATAGTTCTCCTTTAAATCACTGCTCCTTGCCAAATGGCATTTTTTGGGAATTGGTAAATGTCCCCGGGCCAATGCCCAACTCCCCTTGCCCTTTGTATGACAATCCCTTGCCTATTAGCCTTGAAAATGGTCAGAATTGTCAGTTAAAGTATCGCAGCGCTGAATACTGAAAAATGGCCTGGATGGGAAGGGGGTTTAACACCGCGGATGTCAACTGGTTAAGATTCACCTCCCATTCACTTCAATGGAGTTTAGATTAGCAGTCTGAACTTCCCCAGACCCGAACCCACACCCGGCACACTAACCGAAAAGTTCTAATCAGCAAGAAAGGAAATGACGGTACCAACTGCCAGCAAGAGAGAGAAAGAAGGAAAAAGAAAGGTGACTGATACAAGAACATATCAGCAGCCTCTGATGTCCATTATATGGGTGGCAGTGGGGTAGCTGATGGAATAATATTCCGATGCATGTATATCATTTTTGTAATGATCGTCTTTTCTGGGGGCATTGCCCCTTTAACGTCATGCTCTTCCTGTATGTCATGTGACTTGGCTACATTTGCCTGTAGCCCCCCACTAGCCGGTCAGCTATTGTTTACATTCCTTATGATGTCGCTGCATTTGACTCCTGGGTGCGTTTAATGATCTCCATATCTACTATGGATTTTCTTTTGCGATTGGCTATTGCTTTAGTTGTTCTACTAGCAACAACTGTTCAATCTTCTTATGCAAGATCAGGTAAGTTATTATTATCTATTAGCAGATTATGCACACAGCAAGGACACTGACATCTTACATATTTGCCTATAACTTTTAATGGCCAGCCTTGTAAACATGTAGCCACACAGCAGAGGGTCTGTTTATGATTCTTTCACCCAGCCATATGCTGGGCGAATGCCGTTCACACGCTATTCCCATCACTAGATGGAGCCAGGGGGGCAAAGGAATTTCCTCCTGAGCTCATTGGCGCCCTCTAGTGGCAGGAATGACATGTGAATGGCCTTCACCCAGCATATGGCTGACGCAGATTTATATTTATAGGAATAGTATTTATAGGAATTGTATTTATGGGAATTTCCTGTGCTCCTCGGCTCTATCTAGTGGCCCCCTTTCTCTAGCCTATGGACATCCCGCCAAAGGATAGGTGACCAAAATTGAACTGCATACTCCACATGTGGCCTAACCATTGTTTTGTAAAGTGGTAAAGTTATGTTTCTATCCCTTGAATAAATCCCTCTTTTAATACACATTGGTATTCTGCTGGCTTTGTTGGCTGCAGCCTGGCATTGCCTGCTATTGCCGAGTCTGTGATCTACAAGTCCGTCTCTGATCTCCCCAGGTGAACCCCTCCAATGGTGTTTCCACATACATGTTCTTAGCTCCCAAGTGCAACTTTACATTTTTCTAGATTAAAACTCGTCTTTCACTGCGCTGCCCACTCTTTTACTTTATCAAGGTCTTGCCGCAGCGATACTATGGGGGGGATTTATCAAAACTGGAGCAGACAAAATCTGGAGCAGTTGCCCATGGCAACCAATCAGCTGCTCTCTCCAGTATGTCCAGTTAAGATTTGAAAATGAAAGAGAGAAGCTGATTGGTTGCCATGCACAGCTGCTCCAGACGTTGTCTGCTCCAGATTTGATAAATCCCCCTCTATGTCTTGCTGTGAACTTAATGCCATACATCATTTTGTATCATCAGCAAATGCTGACAGCAAGCTATTTATTCCCATTTATAAATAGTAGAGGTGCACCGAAATTGAAATTAAAAGAAACCGAAATAAAAAAAAATTGTCAGGCCGAAACCAAAAATGTTTTTTTTTATTTTAATTTGTTCAAATTTTTTAAATATTTTATTTTTAATACTTAGATCACTTCCCATTCATTCATAATTGAGGACACAGCAACCATACTCTGTCCTCAATTATCTACAAACACTCAGCGATCACTTGTACCCGCTCTCCTCTCTGACACGATGTCACAGGAGGCTGAGCGAGTGGAGCAGGGAGGAGCGCTCAGCCTCCTGCGACAGCGGGGGCTGTTTCCGCCCACACACCACTGTGCCATACTGTGACAGGAGGCTGAGCGGTGTGGGAGGAGAGACGCCGGCCACTCACAGCGCTCTCCTCCTGCAGCGCTCGGCCGCCTGTGACACTTTCTCTCCTCCCCTCTGGGACACAGAGCAGCGCCCAGCGGGAAGGAAAGAAAGCAGGGATGGGCTGATGTATCGGCAGGAAAATGGCACTTTCGGCATTTAGCCAAAAGTGCCATTTTCGGCCGATATGTTTCTGCGGCCGATATATCGGTGCATCCCTAATAAATAGGATGAACAGAATGGGCACCAGGACTGACCCCTGTAGCACGCCACTCATTATCTTGATCCAATTTGAGAAGAAGCCATTGATCCCTACCCCTCTGGATGCGGTCCTGCAACCAGTTTTCCACCCATGCGCATACAATTGCTTTAATGCCAATAGACCTTAGTTTGTAGATGAACCATTTGTGGGGTACTGCATCCCATTGATTCTTTTTATGTTTGTTTGTTTTTTTTGCACAGATTTTAGATTATAAGTTAAGAAGATAAGAGAGTTTTTTGGCAGCAAAAAAGCTGAGCCTAAAGAGGGACCGTGAAATGGAGGGTTTGGACCACATTCCATTATTAAACCTGCTAAGGCCCCAAGTACAGAATATGGGCTTCATTGATAGAAGTTCCTCTGGGTGGATTCTGTTTGCACAACAACAGCGCCCCTAGATGGAATGAAATGGAAGTTCCTATACTCATAAGAGCCATTGAGGGACACTAGTGCAGTGCGAGCAGCATCCGCCCAGCCATACACGGGGCAGGACTTTAATAAATGACGCTCTATGTGTGAAGGCATATTTTTATGTGTTGTGTGTTTCTATGTACAAATATTCCACGCAAGACAACATTAACAAATCTCGATTCTTTTTTCTGCATAGTAAATGTTTTTTTTTTATATAGTAAAAGAGAAAACCATTCCAAAATCAAAACCAAAACCAGCCCCAGAGCTCAACAAAGGTTCGTGTTAATACATTCTTTTCTGTTTATGTCTCTGATGATGAGGTTTTTTTTTCTCACACTTCCTGTCTTGGTGACCAATGACTTTTTTTTTCTTAGTTGTGGATAGAATGGTGAAAGGTTAGTGTTCTGCTTTCCCAGTCTATTGCACACAAAAGTACAAACACACACGTGTGCAGGGCCGGATTTCCCACAAGGTCAACCAAGGCCCGGCCTCGGGGCAGCAGGGAGTAGAGGGGCAGCAGGGTTGTGGAATTTCTATCTCCCGATGCCTGGGACATGTAGTTCTGGGCACCGGGTGGGTGATTTGCGCATCTATGTGGGGGAGGGGGACTTTAAAATAATTTTGTGGGGGGTTTTTTTGTTTTGTGTGTGTACATTTTTATTTATTTTGTGAGCACATTTTTTTAAAAAACTTTTTTTACACTTAACTTATTGTTATCACATAGGGTGACAACCCTATGTAATAACAAATTACAGTGACAGGTGCCCCATTATGGAGACATCAGGGGTCTCTAAGACCCCTAATGTCACCTAGGGACCCACAGAGAAGCTGACAAAGCACAGATCAGCTTCATCAGCTTTTCTGTACCGGAGAGTGACAGAGGAATGCGGAAGTGATGTAATATACATCACTTCCTGCATTCAGAGACCGGGAGAAGAACGGAGGGAGATCGTGTACTGATCTCCCTCCGTTCTCAGTGCACAGAGCCACATCGCCCTTGATGGAAGGACGCCCGGGATTGAGGGGACGGCGGCGGTGACAGCGCCGGCGACGAGAGATAAGGAGGGGGGGGGCGCACCCTCACTTGCATCATACAAGCGTTCAGGCGTCTTTACAGGCGTTTAAAATCCAGGCGGGCACGAAGGACGTCTAAAAACGCCCACCCGCATCCAGGAGACTCCCCTCCGGCCGTCTTTCAATGTTCGGCGGACAGGAGGTGGTTAAAGACATATCACAAAGCATGTGTAACACGACAGTTAGCACTCTCCCAGTTTTTTTCTGCTGTTCGGTGCTCTTTTAGGGAGAATTACCCTCACATTCTATCCTGCTGATAATAGTTTTACTGGACAGGAAGTGAGTGTAACTTTCCTACAGTGACACAGAGCTAAATATGATTTACTTTAGTATACTTCAGGAAACCTACAATACCTGTCTAGTTTTATTTTGGTCTGTGTCCCTTTTGCAGACTTTCACTCACTTCCTGTTTGATGAAACTATTGTCAACAGGACAGGAAGTGAGAGTAAATCCCTCCAACACAGTGCAGATAGCAGGAAAAAAACAACAGGAGTTCTTTCCCTTCCTCAGTCTATCCAAAGCTAGAAATAATGTTTTCCGGTGACATTCACTTTAAATAAAGCAATAGAAAGGTGCTTGTTAAACAGATCAATAATACAGCACACACACTTCATAAAAGACCGATTATTTGATGGAAAAGAAAAGGGAGAATAAGATTTGATAACTTTATACAGTAAATGCAATCTCAGTCTTCGAACACCATTCATATCTATCAATTTCTAAACTGGATTTGGATGTTCTGTTGGAAATAATAATTTGCTTCAGGATATTTCAATGTAAACATATTTATTTATTATTGTTTTCCTTTTTCTTTTTTGTTTTAGCTGAGATTAAGAAGGCCATTAAGGTGATGGAAGATAGAATTACAGGGGAAATCACCACTGATATGTTAGTTATAGGAGCCTTGGTAGCTACTGTACTGGTTCTCATGATCTGCGTTGCACTTTTGTTCTTCCGTCACTTGGTAAGTATTATCAACCTTCTGATTTTATTACTGGGATGCAGTCTGGCTGCAGACACTATGATAAATATGAACATTTGTTTTATTTGTTCACTTTCTATCTGCTGGAGCATATGGTTAAAACTAGGAGGTGCACCTAAATGGAAATTTCAAAAACGAAACCGAAATAAAAACAATTGTCAGGCCGAAACCGAAAAAAAAAACGTATTTTCATTTTTTTCACATTTTTTTAAATATTTTATTTTTATTTCTTTTTTATAAACTTTTTATTTTTTTATATTTATTTGTATTTATTAATTCATTTTGTATTAAATATTTTTATTTTTTACTTTACTTTTAGGGGCTTTGCGGAAATATTAGGGGTCTAAACCGACCCCTGATATTTCCCTTTTGAAATAGAAAGTCCTCAATCTCTTTTTCTGTATCCCCTGTTATCAATGAACAGGAATCATCTATACTGAGTGCTCCTGTTCATTCATAACATGAGGACATAAAGTGTTTACTATAACTACAACTATAAATGAACAGGAAGTGATGTAGATCACTTACCAGTCATTCATAATTGAGGATATAGTACACATGCTCTGTCCTCAATTATTTACAAACACTCGGTGATCACTGATCGCTGAGTGTTTGCATTGGCTCTCCTCTCTGACAGCTGTCACAGGAGGCTGAGCGAGTGGTGCAGGCAGGAGAGCTCAGCCTCCTGTGACAGCGCGGGCTGTCTCCGCCCACATACCGCTCTGCCGGACTGTGACAGGAGGCTGAGCGGTGTGGAAACAGAGACGCCGGCCGCTCACAGCCCTCTCCTCCTGCGTCGCACGGCAGCCTGTGACACTTTCTCTCCTACCCTCTGGGACACAGGGCGGCGCCCAGCGGGGAGGAAAGAAAGCAGGGATGCGCCGATGTATCGGCAGGAAAATTGCACTTTTGGCATTTAGCCAAAACTGCAATTTTCGTCCGATATGTATCGGGGCTGATATTTCGGTGTATCCCTAGTTAAAACACAGTCTGCTTGCTGCACGCTGGAGAGCCAGACCTCTGCTCGGCACAGAGCCCACTGGTTTGGGTCTCCAGTGGTCAGATCCCCCCCCCCCCCCCCCCCCCCCCCCCCCTCCACCCACCAACACCCGCCGA
>NW_017307963.1:179916-208346 GCF_000935625.1 Nanorana parkeri | reverse complement strand
GGTCCAATCCCCCCCCCCCCCCCACCCCATGCACTGCTCCAATCAACAGCACTGCTCAGGGATTGTGAATGCTGTTGAATGGAGCGGCGTGCAGGGGAGAAGGGTGTAGTATCGCTGAGCAGAGGGAGTTTAAACACTTTGCTGCAGCAAATAGAAAGTAAGTAAATTACCTGACTGCATCACATGGATAAAATTAGAAGGTTCATTTTAGTATTTTAATTTTTTCCTTATTATATATCATGTAAATCCATTTATGTAGAAATGACGAATACCTTTTCTGTTTAATTTATGGTATAAGCACCACCAGCAGACAGGAGCCGAAGACAGTGACTCCGATGAGGTGCACTCACATTATAGCAGTTCGGAAAAGGACAGTTCAGAGGAGTCCGACCTCCAACATGTCAGGTCAGAGGAGGATTGTGCCCAACAGAGCGAAGAAATTATTACAACCAAATAAAGGGGTGAGGATAAAATAAATTATTGTCTGAAATGTCTATGTTAAAAATATCAGTCCAGTTTGTTGATGTCAGTAGAGAGACAGCTTAACTTTAACCACTTGAAGTCCGCGGTGTTACATCCCCTTCCTGTCCCGGCCATTTTTCAGTATTCATTTATTACCACCCCCAATTTTTTGGTAAAATATAAAAGGCGGGGCCATGTCGGGTAAAAATACACTACACATGTCAAGCCTTAAAATTGTGCGCGGACGTGAAACCTCAAAACACTACAATACCCAAAATTGGCCATAAACGACGCTTTAAAAGCTTTTACCGCTCATCAGTTTAGTTTTATCAGCGATTGATGGCCCTAAAATTATTGCTCTCACTCCAACGTTCGCGGCGATATGTAACATGTGTAGCGCAGTTGTCCTTTTTGCGCACTGGCGCATCTAGCGTGTATTTACGTTTATATGTGCGTAAAAGGTGGGGGACTTAAACATTTTGGTTTTTTTAAAAACTTTTTTTATAAGTGGCCTTTATTTTTTTTAACTTTTTTTTTTTTTTACACTTAATGTTATTGTTATCACATAGGGGGATACAAATCCCCCTATGTGATAGCACAGGTACACTGACTGGTCCTCTTTATGGAGACATTAGGGGTCTATAAGCCCCCTAATGTCTCCTGGGGACCCCCAAAGAAGCTAATGAAGCAGAGATCTGCTTTATCAGCTTCTTCTCTCTGGTTATAGCAGCCAGAGAACTGACTGACAGGTGAATGTGGAAGTGATGTAATACACGTCACTTCCGCATTCACAGTACGTGTCCTGACACCCTCCCGAGCCGGTCTCGGGCCGCAGATGGGGTAGCGGATCCCGCCGCCTTTGCTGCAGACTTCACCGTTGGGTGCCACCTTTGACCCGTACTTCATCGCTGGGGGCGCATTTCAATGCTGGAACATGCACTTGTGCCAACCTACTGTCAGAACATCGCAATTGACGTTGTCTTCTTTGCTGGACGCCACCTTTGATGCAGACTTCATCATTGGACGTAGACTTCGATGCAGACTTCATCGCTGAATGCCGCCTTTAAAACGGACTTTGTTGCTGGACGCCGCTGTTTGACGCAAACTTTATTGCTGGATGACGCCTTTGATATCAACAACATTTTGAGGGAAAATAATAAAATGTATTCTGCACCAATACAATTTCCGTTTTATTTCAATAAAATAGTTTTGAAACTGTGTTTCTGTTTTTATTTCAAATGTGCTATTTGTCGGAATGGGTGTAAAGGGGTACCAACGTACCTTGAGCTCATTCCAGTAGGGGGAGTGCATTTGCCATTTGTTTTGCTTGACTGATTTGGTGCGGTGGGGGGTCTCAGCTGCCGTTGTGATGTGCGGGGTCCCTTGTGCGTACCTGTAACTTTAACCCATTCGCTGCCACCGACGTAAGGCATACGGCGGAACAAAAGTGTTCCCGGCTGGCCAGCTCAGTATGCCTTACGTCAGTAGCATTTACAGTTCTGCTATAAGCTGATGGTCGATTTAGCGACCATCAGCTTATATCCGTACAACGGCTTGCTGCGGCTGGGTTTGGGTCGACCGAAGTGCAGAAGGAGTTTGACTCAGCTAATCCAACATCTGGATCGGCTTAGCCGAACCCCTGGCAGGCTACTCGTTGCTTTTCGGCCTATTCTCATAGGGCCCAAACAGCAGTGAGTGAATAGCCGAATGCCGCGGAGCGCCCTTCGGCTCAGCTATTCTGCTCGGTACCTCTGTGGTACCGAGCAGAATAGGAAAAGGAGAAAAAAAAGGAGAAAATGATTGGGCGGAGCTAGCAGTAACAGCTAGCTTCGCCCAACTGTTTTCTATTGGACGGGACCAGTTGGTCATAGAAGAGAAATATGTGGGCCCTTTGCTTATCTAATAAATCTGAAGAATAGACAAAGAACAGCTCAGAACAGAGCAGCACAGAGGAGACCACCTCAACAGGCTGAAAATGAGACACCAACTTCACCGTCTTCATTATAAATCTAAAATAAATGTATTAAGGCCAATATTTATTTTGTTTTTTTTTGTTTGGGACTTACTCAAAATTCTCCTCTGTATTATGTGTGTATTATAGGGTTTAATTACATTAGTCCGTACAGGTCATTAGACACGCAACCCATAAAAACATTGTTTTGTTTCGATTTTGGATTTTTTCTTCATTCCTTTTGTGGGACGGTTTCAGTTCATAACCATTGGAGATCAACATAAAGTAACCTAAAATAACATTAGCTGAGCACTTCGGACAGGGGGCAAAATCTGTTGTCGGCTCAATGCATAGGCAACTGTGACATCCAGGGAGAGTGGTGAAAGAGGGAGGTGGGTAGGGAAGGATTTCTCAGCAGCTTGAAAATGCTTCAATGAACCTAAAAATGTACAAACAACAAGCAAACTTTTTGTCTTGTTTTTTTATGGTTTTTACATTTTTTGGAGTTTTTTAAATACAATGTATGATTTGCCCAGGGAGGGTGGGTAGGGCAGGATTTCTCAGCAGCTTGGAAAAGCTTCAATGAACCCAAAAATATATAAACAACAAACGTTTTTCTTTTTTCAATGGTTTTTTATTATTTAGGGAGTTTTTTTTTTTAAATACATTTTTTAATGTGCCCATAGAGGGAGGTAGGTAGGGCAGGAATTCTTGGAAAAGCTTCAAAGAACCCAAACAATATACAAACAACCAACAAACTTTTTTCTTGGTTTTTATGATTTTTAATATATATATATTTTTTTTAATAAATGTTATAATTTTCCCAGAGAATGCCCATTTCATTTTTTGGAATTTATTTTTTATTCCACATCCGAATTTAGATTGGGGTATCCCAGCTTTGGCAAATTTATTTTCAAAAATACCATCTGCTCCATGAGCTGGCGGACTAGTTGTTAGCGTTTGGGAGACAAAATATTTCCTGCAATGGAAAAGACTCATTCTGGACTGTGGTGGGGGGGCAAGACAGGCGCCGTTGTTGGACAACTTCCAACAGAGAAGATCAACGGTCGGGCGGAATAGTGGGTTGGAAAGGTAAGCCCCAACCATATCTTGCGCTGGATTGTGTTTCCTGAGGGGCACTCTAGTGGGTCCCACCAAGCTATCCAGTGCCTCAGCCCAAAAGAGCAGCTTTCCTGGAGGATTGAGCAGTGCTAGTGCTAGATGAGAGAGAATTGGACTGACACTCCTCAAGATCCTCTTCTTCCTCCCCATGTACCCTCTCTAGCAGTGTTACCATTTCTCTGTCTATGTCGTGCACCCTCTCAATCAATTTATCCCCCAGGTGGTCAGGGCATTGAAGTGAACAGCCATCTTGGCCTTGATCCGAGGATCACTCATGGAGGCCTGCATCAGTTCGGAGCTCCTGCATACACCTACCCATCTGATCCCTCAGCCTCCTTAGCAGTGCCACATCATCTGGTAGAGGGCTACCAGGCAATACTTCCCGATAGGAAAGGAAACCCTCTATTATGTTGTGGAGATGCATTAACAGGGGTATGACCAGAGTTATGGTGACGTTTTCTTGGCTCATATTTTCTGTGACAGCATGGAAAGGCTTGAGGACTGCCACAACCTGACCAATCTTGGCCCAATCCTCCCTAACCAATGGGCTCCCCATGCCAATATAATTCTTGTATGCCATGGCATGATTGGCTTTCTGCTGTTAAAGAATACGCTCCAGGATAGTAAGGTGAAACTCCACCTCTTCCCAACATCTTGTTTGAGGCAGTACTCCACTAGGCCTGCCTTCCTCTGTTCCTGCCTGAGGAGATAGCTGTCTTTCATACTACAATGGAAGTGACCAGCAATCTTCCGACATGACTCTAGTAGTGTGGCCAACCTTCCAGAGCTACTCTCCTCATTAAAAGCAGCCATAACCACAAGCTGAAGCATATGGACTAAGCAGTGCACACCCACAAATCTACCAACCCGTAGACCCTTCATCATGTTGGCAGCACCATCACCACAAACCCGATCTTGGCCTTACAGCTTGCTTGCTCTCCTAGCCACTGCGCCACTATCTTTTGCAGTACTTGTAAAATGTTATTCAAGGTGTACTGCTCATCCATTACCTCAGCATGCAGGGGGAAGGAGCAGTGCCCCTGTTTGGCAACTACACTTGCCACTGCTGCTGATTTTCCTGTCCCCTGAAGTTGGTGGTATGTCTTCCGACACAGCAGGCATGCTGGCAACTAGGTCAGTGATGAAGTTCATTGACTGCCCACCAGCCTTTCCCAGCTCCTCCTTCAACACCCCAACACAAGTCCTGTGTACAGAAGGGACACATTTTTGGCTGAAAGTGATGTGGGATCGTACATGGTATTGGGGTGCAAGAGCCTGCATCAGTTGCCTAAAGGACTCCCCTTCTGCCATATTAAAAGGGACACATCCGACTGCAATTAGCTGAGCTATCAGGTGGGTAATTTTTCTGGATTGCTGCCGGGACATCCTTCTGCCATGAAGTTGCCAATTTGTTCAAAAGTGGCCTGGGTGGAATGCATGGGATGCAAGATGTCACAAGCATCCCTCTGTTCTTTAGGCCTGCCTACTGGTTGTGGTGCCACTAGTAGTTCCCCTTGTAGTGGTAGGCAGAGGAGCCACACCAATTTCCTCCCTCAGCAACACTAGCTTGTGGTGAACACGCATGTGCTGGTCCATGCCACTGTTGGTCAGATGACCCAAGACTTTGCCTCGGCTGACCTGTCTGAGCCGAGCATCACCAATTTGGAAAGCGAGGCTCCCAAAAGAGCAGATCAGAGGAGGGTAGCTCCCAACAATGCAGCTCAGAGAACTGTGACTTCGAACAGAACCGCACAGAGTAGAGCAGCTCAGAAGACTGATAAGACATCAGCTTTTCCACTATGACTGACCTAGAAATTATTACAATTGGGCAAAGGGGTAAGGATAAAATAACAAATAATTTTCTGAAATGTCTATGTTAAAAATTTCAATCAAGTTATATTTATTGATGTCACTAGAGAGACAGCTTAACTTTTAACTGTATAAAATGGGGTTGCAGTTAGGCCAAATGTAATTTACTTTCAGGGCACAAAATTAATATACATACCAAAATAGGAAAATTGTCTTTTTTATTTTGCATGTAGATTTAAAGTAAACCTGAACTATAAACGTGAAGATTTGATTACTTATTGAGAACATCTTGAAATGGTAATGGTGCCTAAGCAGTACCCCCAAAAATGCAGCTTTTGTCTTAAATTTGGAGGTTTAATTTGCTTTAGAGTATTTTATTTATTTATATTTACTTATTTATATGTATTTTTTTTTAGCTGAGCTGTACTATTGGCCAATGGCCATAGAAAAAAGATGTGAGCTGCCTCATCAAGAGCTGGCTGCTCTAGTGGTCTTCATCATCTGTCCTTTGCTCATCTACTAAATCTAAAGAATAGACAAAGAACAGCTCAGAATGGAACAGCAGAGAGGAGACCAGCTCAACAGGCTGAAAATGAGACACCAACTTCACCACCTGTTCATTATAAATCTAAAATAAATTAAATAAGACCAATATATATATATTTTTTGTTTGGTACTTACTCATAGGGTGTGTATCATAGGGTGCGATGACACTTTGTAAGCCAGGATAGTTCGCTTCTGCCCCAACTACTGGTGCCAGGTACAAAGCAGCCTCCAGCAGCTGTCCATCTACTAGCTTGGAGAAGGAAGGAGGAAGGAAAAAAGAGTGCGAAACAGCAGAGTGTCTTGGTTTGCTGTGTCTGTGTGTTTGTGGAGACACATACAGATTACTAGCACATACAAGAGTGGCTTCATAGGGCCCTGCAAGGCAAGGGAGCCATCCTTGGGGCTTGTTTACACCATTCCTGGACCAGATCTGGATGCGTTTCTGCAAACACGATGCAGTTCGTTTTTGACACGTTGTGGTGAGTTTTTAGTTTACATTTTTTAAACTTAAAATGGGCTTTTACATGCAGTACAGTGCGTGCCAGTGCATTTGCATGCATTTTTTAATGTGTTTACATTCATATTGGTGCGTTCCAGACCCAAAGAAATTGTGCGGGTCATAACAGACTGCACTACCGTGAACAGAGCCCAGCAATACCATAGAAAAACAATGGAATGCATTTCAAACGCAGACAAAAAAACCTTCTGGTCTGGATCTGGTCCAGACATGATATGAACAGGTGTGCTAGGAATCATATAACACTCTAAGAGCAGCTGTGCTTGATAGGTGAGTACACGCAAAATAGGAAAGAAGAAAAATGTGAGAAACATTTTACAAATTGTGCAATTATCACAAAGTGATGAAATAATTAAGCGCTATCCACAACTCCTGTGTTGCGCAATGCCTGTGCTAATGATACCTCAGAAAAAAATTATTGGTCTAATGGTCTAGACCAGGCCTCAAAATTTCCACTCGCCCCCTCGCAATTGGCGAGTGAAAATTGCGGGGGGGCGAGTTGAATGACAGCGAGGGGGTGCGCGTCTGGCGGGACCAGGGATGGGACACTAACACCGCGGCGATCGCTCGCTTCTGTTCTCTCTTCTCTTACTCGGCTGCTGCAGCTACAGAGCGGGCGAGAAGGAGAAGAGAGAACTGAAGGGAACGATGGTGGTGTCCCATCCAGAGCCTGCACTAGCTCTCTGCGCTCTCTCTCCTCCTGGCCGCTGCAGCTTCAGCTCCACGAAGCGGGCACTAAGAGAGGCGGCTCTGATCACAACTGTTATCGCTCCCTCTCTCTCTTTCGAGCCGCTCTGACGCTGCAGCTGCCAGGAGGAGAGAGAGGGAGCGATAACAGGTGTGATCAGAGCCGCCTCTCTGAGTGCCCGCTTCGTGGAGCTGAAGCTGCAGCTGCAGCGGTCGGGAGGAGAGAGAGGGATCGCTCAGCATTGTGATCAGAGCAGTATTAAAGAGCCCCCCCCTCCCAGTGCACATCTTTTGGCCATTATTAATCTGAGTTGCCCCACTCAGTATGCCCGTCGCTTGCGGCCATATTGAGTGGAGCACTCATATTAATAACGTGCTGGATTAGTCTGACCCAGGGGTGGACTAGGCTCGGGGGCAGGGTGGCAATTGCCCCCCGGGCCTCTCTGATACCTTTGCAAACGCCACCCCAAGCACTTCATCTCTCCCCTCTCGGCCGCTGCAGCAGCAGAGCGACCAAGAGGGAGGTAGATTAAATGCTTACAGGGGCAGTTGGGGGTGTTTGCAAAGGTATCAGAGAGGCTTGGGGGGCAATTGCCACCCTGCCTCCAGGCCCAGTCTGCCCCTGGGTCAGACTAATCCAGCACGTTATTAATCTTAGTGCCCCACTCAATATGACCGCAAGCGACGGGCAAACTGAGTGGGGCAACTCAGATTAATAACGTCCGAAAGATGTGGACTGGGAGGGGGGCCTCTTTAAGATTGCTCTGACTTTAAGACTGCGGTGGCGGGGAGAAGGGAACATGGAGCTGGATTGTCGTCATCTGTGCCTGCCTCGCCTGGGCTCCTTGGCGGCCACAACAGTTTCCTCCGCCCACCTCAACTGCCATTGGTGGGAGAGGAAGACTGCCGAACTGCAGTTGGCCAGCTTCTGCTGCGCGGGAGAGAGAGCACCTGGAGACGGCTGGACGTGTAGGAAACCTCGCTGCACCCTCACCATCACCAGAAGAAGAAGAGGTCAAAGGAACTGTAAGTCCCTGTACTTTCTTTGTGACCTCTGCACTGCGTTACATACTGACCGCTGACCTCTGTACTGTGCGTCACACCCTGACCTCTGTACTGTGCGTCGCACCCTGTCTTCTGTACTGTGCGTCACACCCTGACCTCTGTACTGTGCGTCGCACCCTGTCTTCTGTACTGTGCGTCACACCCTGACCTTTGTACTGTGCGTCACACCCTGACCTTTGTACTGTGCATCACACCCTGACCTCTGCACTGTGCGTCACATTGCTGACCTCTGCACTGCACGTCACATTGCTGATCTCTTCACTGCGCGTCACATTGCTGACCGGTGCACTGTGCGTCACACAGCTGGCCTTTGTATTCTGCATTGCACCACTGAATTCTGTAATGTGCGTTATTACTGATCTTTGTACTCTGCGTCACACCGCTGACCTGGCGGAGATAAGGCCGGGGCAGAGTAGGGTTTAGGTGGGGCAACTGGTGGCGAGTAACTTTTAAGGTCTGGCTAGTAGCTTAGGACTTGAAATTTTGAGCCCTGGTCTAGACAATATAAACCATAATAAACATTGAAAAAAATGTAAACAACAAAAAAACATATACTTGTGCTAGTACATCTCATAGAATGTGTACATATCCCTCTGACCAGAAGTTCTGGTATCGGGGAAGGTATGGGAGCATTTTGGGCAAGTACAAGTACTCCGAAGCACCGATACCAATACTAGTAGTATTGGTATCGGTGCTTCCTTAGCTCTGTGGCCTATTTTTGTAGGCCTAGTTGTAGAAGCCAGCTGCACAGGCGATCTCAGGCCTCATTCACACAGGCAATGACATACAAGCTTTTATAATACATTTCTAAACACATATAAATGCATGTAATGATTTTACATGGTATAATTCACACTGTGTGTTTACCTGCACTTAGGTGCATACCAGTGAAGTGCGGTACCTCTGGTTACGGGCGAGGCATTCCCCAGCGCGTCCCTCCCCCGCTGGCTGAAGCCCTGCCCCCGCCAGTTGAAGCCCCATCCCAAACCCGGTCCCCAAGCTAGTGTGAAGGAGGAAAGGAGGAGACAGGGAGGAGCCTCCCTGTCCATCACTTGCTCGTTACTGCTGAGCCATCGAGGTCGATGGCCTCAGTGGGTTTTTTTTCCTTTTTTTGATTGGACAGCTTGGACCAATGGCGCTTTGCCATTGGTCCAAGCCATCCACAGAGCTCACGCCTCCAACATAGAGTAGAGGCTGTGACAGCTCTTGTCTCACTAGTTAGGTTACACACAGAGGTTACACAAAGGCCCGGATTCCCCACAAGGCCACCGAGGCCCGGCCTCGGGTGCTGCAGGGAGCAGAGGGGGCGGCAGCCCCTCCATGTACACAGTGAGAGGGGAGAGCAGTGCTCTTCCCATCTCAGCTGTCACAGCAGTTCCAGCACAGTGCTGTGCTAGAACTCCTGTATTGGAGGTGACTGGGTCAATAAAGAGAACCTGTCACCACCAAAGCCATAAATAAAAATAATAAGAAATAATAATTAAATGAAAAAAAATAAAAAGGTGATTAAAAAGTAAAAAATAATAAGAAAATAATTATAAAAACAATAAGATAAAAAAATTATAAAAAATAAAAAAAAGTAAACGATAAGCTAAAAATGTTAAAAAAAAGTTAAAAAAAAAAGAAACAATGGAAAAAAATAAAACTAACCCCCTGCCTCTGCCATCCGGTTGCCATTCTCCGTTGATGGGGGCGGGATTTTTTTGGGGGTGCATTGAGGAACCTGGCCTTGGGGCAGCAGAGAGAGTAAATCCGGCCCTGGTCATACAAGGAGTGGGGAAGCCCACTGCTGTGTAACCTAACTACCTGCCAAAAGTCGGATGCAGCGATGCCTGTAATTAACAGGTTACACAGCGAGAGGATTTCCCTGCTGTGTAACCTGATAGAAGCCGATCTAAATGGAGAAAAAGCTTTCAACTTCAGACTTGAAGCTGACAGCTTTTTCCTCCATAATGCTAGGTAAGGCTCTGCCTCACCTGTCTCCCCTGACCACACGTCCCTGGTGCATACAGATTAGAAATCTGTGCGTCCAGGAGAACATTAGATACTCTGAACATATCTAAATGCATGTAAAGAAATTATAATTTGATCTGGGAAGTCAAAAGCTTGTTTATACGTCCCAGATCATTTCCTCCTGCATTCAAATAAAACAAATGCAGGGGTCTCCTGTGTATGAGGGTCTACATTTTTAACATCCTCAACAAAACTCTTACTTTACCCAGCAACCTGCGCCTAATTGCAGAAAGATTCTTCTAGTCATAGAACAGTTAACAAAGTTATACAGTACTCTGGGAGGAAAGCAATTGGTCTATTCTTATGCTATAGTAAACTAAAATAAATAAGCCTTAACTTAAAATTTTACTTTTTTTGGTTTGCAATAAAGTATTGGAGGGATTAGAACTTCTGTCAGGGCTTTGTAAATGTTTCCCCTGGGGAGATTCACCCTATCAATCTCTCCCATAGCCACAGGAACGGAAATTGATAGCTAATCTTTTATTCTACAGTTGTCACCGGAACAGAAGGTGATGGGAAATCTGGCTTCCATGGACAACTGCATAGGAGGGGGTTTCCTGAGACTTTGGAGAGCAATGACCACCTGACAGAAGTTGTAACGGATTCGCTTTCAGTAAAAAGAACATTTTTATACACTATAAGCAAAATGTTTGTGGACACCTGATGATCACACCTACTATATGGGCAACATTATTGATTTCAAACGTTTCAGACAGTTGTGTTCCAACCTTCCAACCTTGTAAAAAAGAGTTTGGAGAAGGCCCTTTTCTGTTCCACCATGACTCTGCCTTGGTGCACATAGACATGGTTTGAAGAGTGTGGTGTGGAGGAACTTGAGTGGCTTGCACAAAGCTCTGACCTCAACCCTACTGAACACCCTTGGGAACACCTGGTTATGTCTTTATGTCCAACATCGGCGCCTGAGTGTCTGCATAGATGTTCTTTTGGCTAAAAGGGCCAATATTTACAGAACCTTGTGTAAAGCCTTCCCAAAAGAGTATAGGTTGTTATAGTGGCAAAGTGGGAGGCCACTCCACATTATTGATCTTAGTTTTGGAATGAGAAATCCAACAAGCTTCTACAGGTGTGATGGACAGTATCCATAAACCAATTACCATATAGTGTACCTGTATGTGTCCCCTTACTTCATTTCTAACTTGGCCACTTGGACCAAAACTAAGGAAACATCCTCCCCTATGGAGACACAAACAACAATCACAATCTGAGAAAAGTTCACATAGTGTCTTTTGGTACTTGAAATCTTCCTAGACCTAAGGGGATTATTCCTGGAAGTCCAACGTTGATATTTTGATGCTTTGTTCATAAGATATTTCTACAACAGTTTTTTTGGCATTTTCTCTAGTCATCTTCACCTTCTCCCTTTGTAATATAAATAATCCAGCATCATTTTGTAAATAGATTTTTCCAGTTAATAAATGTTTTTCACCTGTTTATTGCAGACAAAAAGTTCACAATTTCTGCAGTGGCGGACCTAAGAAACAAAAGGCCCTGATGCAAGATTTTTTTTTTGGCCCCCCAAAACCCACAAACACAGCGCTCTCCTTCCACAGCGCTCGGCCATCTGTCACTTTCTCTCCTCCCCGCTGGGACTCAGAGCAGCACCCAGCGGGGAGAAAAGAAAGCAGGGATGTGCCGCTGTTTCGGCAGAAAAATTACACTTTTGGCATTATGCCAAAAGTGCCATTTTCGGACAATATGTTTTGGTGGCCGATATATGGTGCATCCCTAATATTTACAGCAATGCCGAATGGCACAGGCTATAGAGGACTACACATCCCAACAATACTTTATATAACAATAGCATTTCTGTATAAAGTACTGCTGAGATTTGTAGTCCTCAGCAGGCGATTTCTTCCCCCAGCGGTAGTTCCGCCACTGAATTTCTGCTATTTCACAGTAAACTAGCAAAAGTGTATCTGTTGTTGAATATGGAAGGACATGTCACTGCAGTAGCAAAGAATACAGAAGTGCACATTGGTACAGTGGCAGCAAGTGCTGAAGCATGCAATGGTGCAGTGGCAAGTGAAGTGGGGGCATGTGGGAGATATAGTGAAATCATGGGTAGAGGATAGGGGTCAGGGGCTGTGGTAAGAGTGGGAACTGGTGTGCAGGTGTGGTGTCCGGAAAGGAGTATAGGGGTCAGCTGCGGTGATGAGAGAATGCAAAGTAGGGGTGGTGTGATAGTGTAGTGGTGGAGCAGTTTCAAGTATTGTGGTGAGAAGGGGAATCGAGACACGGTAGTGATGGGGGTGGAAGGCTTGCGCAGTGGTGTTAAGGGGGTGGTTGCAAGTGTGGTGGGTGGTGCCTGCGCAAGGAGCTCTCAGTCGTAACTCCAGATACAGTCCAGCAGCACTAATACTATATTTTGGGTCCAAGTCCTGCTTCCCACGCATGCACAGTAGAAATATTACTATGGGGCTAGGAGACAGATTAGTCTCCTGGTCCCATATAGGTCTGTGGGGTTCCATTGCATACATGCAAGCAGGACATATAAGACACACTGGTGCCAGAATTGTGTGACAATACAGCAAAAGAGGGGAAGGGTGGTTTCGATAGTTGGGGGAGGGTGAGAAAAATGGTGTTTGAAAGTTTTATTATCCTTTAAATTAAAATCAGACAAATGGCAATTATACCTGTGTTTTTCAGTATACCGCATGCCAATTTGTTTAACAATTCATCATCTAGTTTATCACACTCTGTGCAGAGAAAATAGAAATCACAATCCTCTGTCATTTTCTAAAGGGATGCAGACACTGCAGCTCCTCTCATTGCAATCCTGAGATTGCTCTGGTAGTTATGCAAAGGGCAGAATCAGCTCAAGAAAAAACTTGGTTACACATATTTCTTCGGAGTGTAGAACGGTAAACGTCTGCATTAAAGGTTACTAAAATCCACTAATGTATACAATTACCAAGGGGGAATGTTTTTCATTGGAAATAGTGTTATATTAAAAAAACACAGAAACGGTAGATGAAGCTTATTGTCTGGAGTAACACGTTTATCATCATATGTAGCCCAATCTACCAAAGACAGAACTGGCTCTGTCAATACATTAATATATGTCAGTTGGGTAACTCTCCATGGCTTGTTTGTATGCAATATAAGTTCACAATCCATATAATTTAATGGCGGCATGTGGACAGTCTGTAAAACATAATTACCGATAGATTCTTCAGTTATGTCCATTAGTTCTATGTAAATATAGAATACAATTTTCTTTCTCCTGGTTTCCACTATGAGAAGCCCCAAAACAGTGCAATCTGAATAGGAAATAGTCAGTGCCGAGGTCGACCTCTTGCCACAACATTCGGTTTTGCAGAATGTGGACTGCCTCTTACAGGTCCCACTTCCTGAAATATAAACGTTGATTGCATATCATATTAGGTTCCTCCTTTTCACACAATCAGCAACTTACACATTTAATGAAGAACTCTGGGCACTTTGTAAGTAATACCAATTTTTGCCAAGCCAACTTGGAAGAAGATAATGCATATTTTAAGAAGGGGACAATCTAACAGAGTATTCCAAAAAAAATCTTGTCCCCTCTGAAGAGAAATCCCTCAAAAAGAAGATGGTCTGATGAATAGATCACAATTAGTTAAGTAGTATAACAAATTTAATAATTAGTAAACACATAAAGACACCTATACAAAACATTTAAAAACCATTAAAAAAGCTTCCCTGAATCACCTAAGTATAATGATGTGAATGTTCAGGTATATAAATCTCCTAAAAAGCAGGAAGTCTCTGGTGCAGGCAAAATGATGATATATCAAAAATAGACTAGCGGAACTGTACTCACGTTGTGTTTATAACTCGTGGTGGAATAGTCCTTAATATATCCCACAACGATATTTGCAAGTAGACTGTTTCACAACGTGGTATCCAATTGTAGCAATTTCCTTTCAAAGAGATCCGCTTCAGTAGCGGGGCAGTGATTCCTTTAATATTCTTTTCCCCCGTCTGGTTTTTACCACTGTGTGGGATTGAATTCCAATTTGAGGGAAAGGAGCCACAAGGAGAGTGTCCACTAGTGCCGCCGCCATTTGCGATGATGTTTGGTAAAGTCATTAAAACATTGCGTTTTTTATTTTTATTTTATTTTATATATGTTAGGTATAGCGATATGAATTACATGATTTTTTCATAAATCATTGGTTTGCCATTTAAAAAGTTGTAGAATTTGTGAAACACACCTGGAGCTCCGAATCTTGATGGCTTAACAATTGGTGTAAATTATAGACCCAGGAGACTGGCGCAATTGGGCACCTTTTCTATGGGTCGACATCTGTGGACCCCTTTTTTGAGAGGTGACCTTTTTCCATCTAGGGATACTTGTGCCCTTATATGGCATTGGCATATGGAGGTATATATATGTGTACACACGTAT
Source organism: Nanorana parkeri (assembly GCF_000935625.1). Taxonomy (NCBI): domain Eukaryota; kingdom Metazoa; phylum Chordata; class Amphibia; order Anura; family Dicroglossidae; genus Nanorana; species Nanorana parkeri. The sequence goes on along the minus strand of NW_017307963.1, from coordinate 193,763 downwards.
AAAGTTATGGGTGTGTATGTATATGAGTATACCTGACCATTCGGCACGTTTCCAGTGTTGAACAAGTTAATAGCGTCCGTCACCCTGGAGTGTGTTTTCCTCTATCATATTTTTCTATCATAGTTCACAAGTTGACCCATCGAGATCCGGAGTGTACTTAGGTTCTCAAGTCCCTTTAAATTGTATTTCTATTATGATTATGACACTATATGAATGTACATTTATGCGGCGAGGATATTTCACGTCTAGACTGCTGAAAAGGGAGAGATTCCTCAGTACATGTTTATATATATTGTTTCCACATATTTGTCATGCACGGAGAAATTGCTGTACATACGTGGAAGATGGCACCAGATTAATCCGTATGAATGGGGCTGAGTCCCTATGATTGCTGCTATACTAGATTACATTGGAAAAATCAATTCTCGTTAATTACATGCTCATTCTATTCATCAGACCATCTTCTTTTTGAGGGATTTCTCTTCATAGGGGACAAGATTTTTTTTGAATAGTCTATTATGAATAGTCTATATGAAACCCTGAAGTTTGGTCAAATATACATATATATATATGTTATTGTCTCAGTCAGCGTTAAACTCCTTTTCTGTTCCCCTGTTTGACAATCAAACAGAGACAATCTAACAGACAATCTAACAGAGATTAAGTCTGTATGGGCTGCAAACTGCTGGATATTGGCATCATCAGAACCCCCAGCAAGGACAGCAGTGAGCAATGAGCAGCACACTAGTGACATCACCATATCTCACCCCAAGTCTCAGGAGACTAGCCGTCAGAGGCAGCAGTGCCTTCGATCTCACCCTGCACATATGCAGCTATGAGGCTGTAAGTACTGGAGTGCCAAGGCACACTCACATACCAGGAAATATGCTGCTATTTTTCAGAACAAATTTAAGACAAAAGGTACATTCTCAGGGTGCTGCTTAGGCCCAATTAGTATTTCTAGATGTTTCCCATGGCATAGCAAATCTTCATGTTTTGAGTTTGGTTCCATTTTAAATCTGTTTTGTTACTATATGTTTATATTATTTGTTTTATAAAAAAGAAACATTTCATACATGACAAAAGCTTCTGTTGGTTATCCAAAAAGATAGCTTGGCAGAAGCTGTCTGCCTTGAGACTGCTGGAGAGTGCTCTTCAGTAAGAGATGATTACTATGCTGACTCATTTATATGAGTGTGTTTAAGCTTAAGCTATGGGACTCTGTAAACAACAGGCATTTTCAGCAAATAGGCTAAGAAAAACCCAAAGCTTTACTTGGCTTAAAGCAGGGGTCTCAAACCTCCGGCCCTCCAGCTGTGGTGGAACTACAAATCCCATGAGGCATTGCAAGATTCTCACAGCCACAGACATGACTCCCGAAGAGAGATGCATCATGGGATTTGTAGTTTCACCACAGCTGGATGGCCGGAGGTTTGAGACCCCTGGCTTAAAGGGTTATTAAACCCTTGCATGTTTTTGCATATATCTACTGCTAGCAAGCAGTAGATATAGGCAAAATTATTTTTTAAAGGGTTAATACTTACCTGTGTCTCCTCCATGCGCTCCCATCCGAGCATCTGAAAATTTTTCGGGTGGCCGCAAAGGATCTTGGGGTGGGCGCATGCGCAGATGTTCAGATGTTCGGCCGGGAGACGAAGAGAGGCACAAGGTAAGTATATGGAGCAGCATGCACCCACACAGATTCCGTGGGACATGAGCGAAGAGGAGGACAGAGGAGTCAGCGCTGGATCGGAGACCGGGACCAGCGCTGGAGGGACAGGTATGAACCACAGGAAAGAAGAAAAAGATTGGGTTAAGAGGCATCATTTAAGGTAAGTCCTTACTTTAGCACTGTGTGTGTGGGGGGGGGGGGGACTTTAGCCTTTAATGTCACTTTAAGAAAAGAAGAAGAGAATACAACATGTTGATATACAATGTTTAACATTTTACGAATGTTAAATAATAATATGCACATTTTTCATAACTACTTAACACAAAAAAACACGGTTCAATTTAATCCTGTTACAGCACGGGTGTTTAAAACCTCCCAGCTACTATAGCAGCCAGGAATGTGTTTACTCTTCTTTTGCTGACTGTTGGAAGTGATCTGGGTGGCTGTAAAGACACTGCATCGCTTCCACACACACTGGAAGGTGGTGCCTCTACCACTACAATAGCTTCACCATGTATCCAAGGCCCCACTGCCCCTCCTAGTGGGTTCAGGATGGGTGGATAGAGCAGAGACAGATTAGCAAACATCTGTTGACTGGTTTCCCCTCCGGTGAATATACCCCAAAATGAAGAGCATTTCTTCACTTCCGGTTTTAGCCGTGTCATTTTCTGGCCGCTGTGGCAGGGGAAGAAGCTGATCAAGTATGGTCTATGCTTAATTAGCTTCAATAAAGTACAGAGGAGACTTTAGATCCCTAATGTCTCATTAAAAAGAACCCGTAACTACTACTGTGCTATGATATAGGGGACTTGTCATTCCCCTATGTGATGGCAATAAAGTTAAGTTAAAACAGAAGGAAGCTAGAACTCCATTGGTTGATAAAGACAACCAAAATACGTTGCCAATTTTAATACAACTATGTCTTGCTCTTTCCCAATTTATATAAAGTTTATTAGTTACTTACAATGACTTTTCTTGTCACACTTTTTAAGAGCATTAGTATTAGTTGCTGGAGATATTCCTCAAAGATATAGTTGTCTATTTGTAGGAAATAAAAGACAGAAACTCTTTATAACAGGGCATCTCATCTGTATTTATTGACATGTGACTTGACTATATAAGAGAATTTAAAAAGAAATCTAGAGCAGATTTTCACTGAATGTATATTTTGGTCTATTATTACAAAACACAACCTGCACATATTCATAATTTATACGGCTCTCAACACAGCAGTATTGTATGCTATGGGCCCATAAGGCTCCATTCACATAAAGCGTTTGCGTTTCCTGAGTGGTTTTCCACGTGGAAGACCGTGCAGCACGGAAACGCTAAAATACTTCTCTCCTTATCCCTATACTGCATCTCCACACCAAACCCTGCTCTTGACACAGCTTGACCCCTATCCTTCTCCCCTTAAGCTGAGTTCACACCTTAGCGTATTGGAAACTCGCGTTTGCCGCGCGTTTCTTACCGCGATTTGCGGTAAAAGAAACGCGTGGCAAACGCGAGTTTCCAAGGGGGTACGGAAATACGCCCCAAATACGCGCATTAATACGCCTCAAAGAAGCTCCTGTACTTCTTTGAGCGTATTGCGTTTTACCGCGTGATCGTGAGAACCATGCCCATAGGCAAACATGTGTTTTCAAAAACGCGCAGGAACGCGCGGTAAAATGCTCAGGTGTGAACCGGGCCTTACACCCACCCAGCACCTCCACAGTTTTTTTTTATTTAACTTTTAACAACATAAATAATTCAGAATGACATTAGGAAAAAATGCATCGAACATTTTTGTTAGCAAACGGAACGAAACGAATCACACATGCCTAGCTCACATGATGTCACTCATAATGTTAAGTGATAATAGAAGATTTACCTATGTTGGTTGATGATTTACCTTGACTGACATTTATTGTCATGCAACGCTGTACGGAAATTAGTTTTCTACCATTTTTTAGGGACGGATAGAGCTTTCTTGTGGTGGTATTTAATCACCACTGTGGTTTTTATTTTTTACTATATTAAGGAAAATAACTGAAAGTTTTGAGAAAAAAGTTTTTTTTAACCCCTTCGTGATGGGAGACGTACAGTGTACGTCCCGGCACTTTGTGCCACGTACACTGTACATGAGGAGTTATAATTAGGCTTTGTAATGCCGGTAACCGATGATTCTCAGCAGTTACCAGTCATTAATGAATGCCTCAGTATTGAGGCATTCATTAATGAAATAATTTAAGTTTTTTGTAAAAGCTTCTTCCTTTCATTAATGAAAGAATGAAGCCGTTATATACAAATACAGGACTGCAATTTGCGATCCCGTATTTGACAGCTGAAATTAGCAGAGAGGTAGCAGTGACTCACCTCTCTGCTATTTGTTTTGACAGCTCGATAGCCCGATGTTTAGATACATTTAACTAAAAAGATACAATGTATATCTTTTGAGTGAAATGTATCAGTTCTGATCGTCTAGGCACGATCAAAGAGCTTTTAGTGAGATCTGAATCTGACTTAAGTCAGGATCAGTCTCTAAGGTTATTATAAGCTGTTCCTAAGTTTGGATCAGCCCAATAGCAAAAAATGTAAAAAAAAAATAATCTATCAAGCAGTCATAGTGACTGCTTGATATAAACTGACAAGAAAAAAAAAGTTGTTTTTTTTTACAAAGTGTAAAAAAAATTAAATAAAGTGTAAAACAAAATTAGGAAAAAAAATTCTATATAAATATATTTTTTATACTATAATTAATATAAAAAATTCTAAAAAATAATAATAATAATCAAAACTTGTGAAAAAAGTGTTTTCTTCTAGTTTTTTTCCTCATTTTTTTTATTTTATTCAAACTAAGTGAGGGGTTAGGTACACATAGGGCTATATAATTACAACACATATCTGTCCTCTGAAAAACTATATATAATATGTGTGGGTACATTTAGTAAGAAAGTATATTACTGCTGTGGAAGAATCACACAGCAAAAATGTAAAAAGTGTGCCAGTCATTTATGAACAGAACCTGAAAACTAGCTCAGTCATGAAGGGGTTAAAATTATGTTATAATACATTTATTATTACCCATATTTTTGGTAAAATATAAAAGACGGGGTCACGTCGGGTAAATAGACACCAAACATTTCAAGCCTTAAAATTGCACGCAAAATCGCAAAAAACTATCATACCCAAAATTGCCCATTGTTGATGCTTTAAAAGCTTTTACCGCTCATCAGTATAGTGTTATCAGTGATTGATGGACCTAGAATCAATGCTCTCACTGCGGCGTTCGCGGCGATATGTAACATGTGCTGCGTAATGGGCGCAATAGTCGTTTTTGCACGTGTGCGCACTGGATGCATGTTTGCACGCATGTATGTAGGGGTGGGGACTTAAAAAAGAATTTAAAAAAACACAAATTTTTTTAATGTGTGACTTAAATTTTTTTTTTGCAACTTTTATTTTTTTTCTTATTTTGTTTTTCACTTAACTTTATTGTTATCACATAGGGGACTAAGAATCCCCCTATGTGATAGCAAAGAGATTTGACAGGTCCTCTTTATGAAGACATCAGGGGTCTCCAAGACCCCTAATGTCACCTAGGCCCCCCCCAAAGAATAGATCTGCTTCATCAGGTTCTGCAGCTGGAATGTGACACAAGAATGTGGAAGTGATGTAATATACATCACTTCCGCATTCAGAAACATGGAGAAGGTACAGGAGGAAGATGGTGTACCGATCTCCCTCTGATACTTTGTCACAGAGCCACCATGCTGGCCCCGGCCTCGCAACTGGCACAGCTCGGGACCAGCGGGAGTGCACATACTGGCACGTTATAGAAAAGATCCGCCGACTCTATAGCTGGCGGATTGCTTGTATGTAAACAGGCATCGCTGCATGTTTTTAAATCCGGTCAGTTTTCTGCACGTGTGAGTGGGCGGGGCTAACAGGCCATCTTTTGACGACCTGTTTCATCCAGGAAGCTCCCGGGCGGCCGATTTTTCACAATGGCTGGCCGGGAGGCGGTTAAACGGTTCAAATGGTATATTGCCAACAATTTCTTGTGGAGAAGACAATAAATGCATTAAAATACGTCTGCCTGGAGTTCTTATTTAAATATTTTTTTAAAGGAATACAAAACTGTAATAATTTGACTCATTGCAAATTATTTTTTCATGGAGTAAAGCTTTTAATATGTTGCAATGAGCTGCTAGGTGTTGAAATTGTAGAGCTTTTTTGTTGACACACAGTGGCTGATAAATTAAGCTGGCCATACACCTTAAAACCAACGCACGACTTTCGTTGTGCGATGGTTGTAGTGTTATAAAAATGTTGTACGAGCTGCCCATCTTGGACATGCAGATCGTACTTGCAATCATCGCCGATGATTGCAGTGCTGAGCGGGCAGTGTGCGCTTGCTCACACCGGCCCATGCGGCATTCGTCTTCCGACCACGCCACCATCCAGCCGAAAATCGTACAATTTTCAGCGGGTTTTCAAGCATGCTCATAAGAGGAAAGTCGTACGACCATACACCTGCCGATTATCGTACGATTGCGGGATCACCTGCGATTATCGGGCACCTTAACACAGAAGACAGGACTTAGTAAAGAAAGCTGGATTCACACTGTTGTGGTGTGTTAAGTGCAAGTAATGCCACATGTAAACGTGCATTTCATTAAAGAAGCTCATTCATTTGAATGGGCTGCCTAACGCACCGCAATATTTTCTGCAAATTTTTTTTGTAATGCAGAACAGCACAACAGCACAAACCACAGTAGTGCATTGTCATTTGTTGGTAAGGTGTGTTTCGGGGGGGGGGGATGGGAGAATGAATTTCACCACAGTGCACAAACATGCATTGCAGCAACCCCTGCGTTATTGCAGCGCAACAGTGTGAACCTGGCATAAAGGGGTAGGTGAGAATGAAGTTGCAGAATGAGGCTTTCATAATTCATTCAACCATACACTATACACTTTAAACAGTATTTAGCAGTTTCTCACCTCGTAGTGATTACCTACACCTGCATTGACATCATTGGGCCCCACAGGGTCATGCTGCAGAAGTAAAAAAAAACATATATATACAATTAATTTTTGTTTGATGCAAGAGTATCTTTTTAATTTAAATACGTATTAGGGTCCACTTCTGGGCTCACCTGCCTGACCGCCCATCCCGGTGTTTCTACCTCCACAGAGGTACCCTCTGTCTCTGTATTGTTTTTTGTTTTCAATATACTTATCTTCTACTGAAAACCTCAGACCAGTCATGTGGCAAGCAGGAACTTTTTCAGATCTTCTCCTGGTGGTGGGTGGCCCTCAGTGATGACATCAGCAAAATCATTACAATGATTTTGGAGGGTGTTGTGGGCACTCCCCCATAGGGGACAGATCTATGACAACCTATACTCACAGTATGTCCTCAGTTTTTTTGGTCACACTGAGATTCATTCAACCCAGCAGACTGAAGATATCAAGTGGTGGAATGGGATTATTGCAGGGGACATGTCTTTGACACCCTGTACTCACAAGTATGTCCTCAGTCTTCTTGGCTGAATCACACTGCGCTTCATCCAACCTGGCAGACTGAAGATATCTAGTGGTGGAATGACACCCTGTACTTACAGTATATCCTCAGTCTTCTTGGTTGAGTCACACTGAGCTTCATTCAACCCAGCAGGGGACAGCACTACGTTGGAGGTGAGCATTATTATATATACTGTATATAATTGTTACAGACATTATTTTGCAATTTGATACTATTAAAATTAATATTTAATTTGAATCTAATGTCTGTAACTATAGTGCACTGTGTTCAAGTTTTGCCAAAATTCCCAACCCCCTGCCCGAGTCTGCAAATAACTTTGAAACAATTTGAGACCTCCAAGATTTTCTTCTATTAAGCCTTGCAGTGGGGCTACCACTGCTCTGCAAGGGTTTACTGCTCGTTTGTGTCTAGATAAGAAGAAAACCAAAGATATACTCACCCAAAGCTCCAAGCCGAATTCTTCTAAGACCGGTCCCTGAAATGTCTCCCCCCCTCCTCTGCAACGGTTTAAGGTCTAGTAAAGCCTCACATCTATACACTGTGCATAGACGTGAGGACGCTGAGGAATATTCCAATGCGCTGCAGAGGAGGGGACAGGCTGGAGAGAGCGCTGTGACAACTGGCCGGCTTGGAGCTTCCGGTGAGTACAGTGCTTTGACAGCTGAGAGGGGAAGGCAGCGAGTGCAGCTCTCCCGTCTCACTGTTTACACAGAGCAAAGTGGAGAACGGATGTTCTCTGCCCTGCTGCTCCCTGCTCTCCATCCTGAAGAGAGGATCTCCATCTCCGGAGAGAGGCGGCCGGTGGTGAGAGAGGTATCCGGCCGGGTGGGTGGGGGAGAACCGACCTGCATACCTAGCAGGGCTAAAAGTAGTAAACAGCTATCCACCTGGCATCCGGAGTTGCATGTCCCAGGCATCGGGAGATAGGAATTTCACATCCCTGCTGCCCCTCTACTCCCTGCTGCCCCCAAGGCCGGGCCTCAGTGGCCTTCTGGGAAATCTGGCGCTGGGTGAGTATATCTTTGTTTTCTTAACACAAACAAGCACTTAACCCTTGCAGAGCTATCACTGGCGAGGTGTTACATACTGACCATAACAAATAAAGAAAACTAGAGAATATATAAACAAAACCACTACCCATTCTCTTAAGTACATAACAAAACCTCTGCTATTGCACTACCTACATGGTGTGTGTGAACAAATGTTAAAATGCGACTGTGTTACCTGCAGCATTAGGACCTGTTCATACCATTGCTCTGCGCTAACGTGTTTGAACATCACAGAGCAATGCACGCTAGGTGTGCTGTGTTACCATTCAAAGTCCACGGTACCCCATTGCACCTCCCTAGGGACGTGCATCTTTGTATAGCACAACCCATGACAGCGCAACAGCGCACACAGGAATTCGGGTGACTTCAAACCTGTGCCGCCCCTCTGCTCAGTGCCGCCCCGAGGCCGGGCCTTGATGGCCTTGCCGGGAATCCGGCCCTGAGCACACAGCAACCCAACGCACACAGTGCACCTGCGCACCCAGTGCAATGGTGTGTACAGATCCTTATAGATTTTCAGTTTCAATGTTTATATTTTTCATTTTCGGATAAACTTTGAACATTATTTCTAGTTTGGAAAATGTTGCCATATTACATTGGATGACCAAAGTAATAGAGCCTGAGTGATACTTAAGGTGTCCATTCACCTGCCGATTATCGTACGATAATCGCGGGAAATCCCGCGATCGTACGATAATCGGCAGGTGTATGGAAGGCGTGCAACCGTTTCTACTGTACGGTCGGACGTCTTTTGTCTCCAGTGCTGCTCTTGGGAGACAAATGCAGAACGGGCCGGTGTGCGCAAGCGCACACTGCCCATGCAGCTTTGGGGTCATCGGAAGCCCGCCCCTAAGCGGAGCGGGCTTTCGATGATCGCAAGTACGATCTGCCTCTCCAAGATAGGCAGATCGTATGAGCTTTTAATTAGCTTACAACCATCGCAAGACAAAAGTCTTGCGATGGTTGTAAGCTGTATGGGCACCTTTACACTATATTGCCAGAAGTATTTGGACACCCCTCCAAATCATTGGATTCAGGTGCTCCAATCACCTCCACGGCTACAGGTGTATAAAATCAGGCACCTCGGCATGCAGACGCTTCTACAAATATTTGTGAAAGAATGGGTCGCTCTCAGGAGCTCAGTGAATTCAAGCATGGTACAGTGATAGGTTGTCACCTGTGCAAAAAGTCCATCCGTGACATTTCCTGGCTACTAAATATTCCCAGTCACCTGTTAGTGGTATTATAACAAAGTGGAAGCAACTGGGAACAACAGCAACTCAGCCACGAAGTGATAGGCCATGTAAAATGACAGAGCAGGGTCAGCGCATGATGAAGTGCACAGTGCACAGAAGTCGCCAACTGTCTGCAGAGTCAATAGCTACAGACCTCCAAACTTCGTGCGGCCTTCAGATTTGCACAACAACAGTGCGTAGGGAGCTTCATGGAATGGGTTTCCATGGCCGAGCAGCTGCATCCAAGCCTTACATCACCAAGTGCAATGCAAAGCGTGGGATACCGTGGTGTAAAGCACAACGCCACTGGACTCTAGAGAAATGGAGACGTGTTCTCTGCAGTGACGAATCACACTTCTCTGTCTGGCAATCCGATGGACGTGTCTGGATTTGGTGGTTGCCAGGAGAACGGTACTTGCCTGGCTGCATTGTGCCAAGTGTAATGTTTAGTGGAGGGGATTATGGTGTGGGGTTGTTTATCAGAGGTTGGGCATCAGCATATCAGTGAAGGGAACTCTTAAGGCATCAGCATACCAAGACCTTTTGGACAATTTCATGCTCCCAACTTTGTGGGAACAGTTTGGGGATGGCTCCTACCTGTTCCAACATAACTGTGCACCAGTGCACAAAGCAAGGTCCATGAAGACATGGATGGGGGAGTCCTGACCTCAATCCGATAGAAAACCTTTGGGATGAATTAAAGCGGAGACTGCGAGCCCGGCCTTCTCGTCCTACATCAGTACCTGACCTCACAAATGGTCCAACATTCCCATAGACACACTCCTAAACCTTGTGGACGCCTTCCCAGAGGAATTGAAGCTATTATAGCAGCAAAGGGCGGAGCCAACTCAATATTGAACCCTACGGACTAAGACTGGGATGCCATAAAAGTTCATGTGCATGTAAAGGCCGGCGTCCACAATACTTTTGACAATATAGTGTATGTGGCTATTGTATTATTTAGAAAAGAACTATGCAGCTATGCATTTTATGTGGCCCGAACAACCTGAACTACATCCCCCCACTCCCTCCAACCATCTACAACCTAAATTATTAAGAAGAGTTGTGCTATACTTAATAGTCAGCTACTCTAAATGGCCGACTCTTCCTGAACACCTCATTTTGTTCACATCCAGGCGGAGAAAGAGGCCATGGCTGTGTTTGGGTACTGCCGACTGGTAGGTATGACACAACTTTTATTGGCTGCCAAACCAGCTGCTGACAAGCCTGAAGTACTCCCATCACAACTTTTAAGCTAAATTTTCTATAGAGACGTCTGCGCTCGATTACTCTTAATAAAACTGAGCGTTCCTCCTTACACCTGCTCACTTAAATTGGCTGTATGAGCCTGCATTCATATCAATCAAATATGTGAAGTGGCACTGTCACCCAACACAGTAAACATATAATATGTGCAAAAACCAAATATTATAGTGAACAATACTACTGTGAAAAAAATGTATTTAAATTCAATCTTCTTGTCAAGTGTTTCTATAAGTCAAAGTGATTATCTTTAAAAAAAAAGTCTCAAAAGGTGACTAATAAAGTAGCAAACGTCCCGTGCCAGTGTATTAAACACATAATTGAAACAAAGTGTTCATGGAAAAAAAAGTGTTTCCTTAGTCTTTGTTCGTCACTCTGCCCTCTCTTGTAATTTCTTCTAAATAATCTTTTAACCAGTTTTGCACATAAAATCTTTTCCTGCAGTGCTCACAAAAACCACCAGTGGACACTGACGTTTGCTACTTTATTAGTCACTTTTGAGACTTTTTTTTTTTTTTTAAAAAGATAATGACTTTTACAAACAGTTGACAAGAAGATTGAATTTAAATATTTTTTTTCACAGCAGTATTGTTCACTATAATATTAGTTTTTTGCACATATTATATGTTTACTGTGTTGGGTAACAGCGCCACTTCACATATTTGAACAAGTTTTAGTGTCCATTCACACTGGGCGTTTAATCCCATGATTTCCACCTCGATATCGCGCATATTTGCAGTGGGATATCGCAAGAAGTCGCCGTCCAATGATTTTCAATAAAGCTGTTCTATTGTATGTCGCCTGTTGCTTGTCGCTGTCATTAAGCTCTGATGAAGGGGCTGCGTTTTGGACCCCTGCAATGTGGTGGATAGTGTACATGAATGTCCCTCTGACCCTAAATAGGAAAAAAAGTTGTATCTGGATTATTTCAGTTGGTGTGCTGCTTCAATTCCTATATCTGCACACCAGTGACGTGCGGTACCTCTTGCTTGGGGTGAGGCATTTGCCTGCCCCCGCCGACCAAAGCCCCACCCCCGTCAGCCAAAGCTCCGCCTCCTGGTGGACGAAGCTCTGCCCCCATCGGACGGCACCCCAACCCGTCCCCTAGCTAGTGTAAAGGAGGAAGGGAGGAAACAGGGAGGAGCCTCCCTGTCCCTCACTTGCTCCTCACCGCTGAGGCTCCATGACAGGTTACACAGCGGGGAGGATTTCCCTGCTGTGTAACCTGTTAGACATGAAGCTGACAGCTTTTTCCTCCATAATTCTAGGTGAGGCTCAGCCTCACCTGCCTCCCCTGACCGCACGTCCCTGCTGCACACCTACATGCAACGATGTAAACCTGGCATAAAGGGGTAGGTGAGAATGTAGTTGCAGAGGGAGGCAGTCATAATACAACCATACACCATACACTTTACATAGCATTCAGTGTTTTTTTACCTCCCTGTCTCTTTGTCTAGATGTATAGGCATCATTGGGTTCAACATAGGCAGGCTGTTAAGATAAAAAACATAGATAGAATGAATTCCTGTTTGATGCAAGAGTCATTGTTTAAATCTACATACATATTAGGAATCAGTTCTGGGTGCAGGTGCCAAACTCCCCATCCCTATGTTTGTTCTTCCACAGAGGTTCCCTTTGTTTTTCTTTGTTTTCAAAATACATGTCTTTTTCTGAAAATTTCAAGCCATTCATGTGGCATGCAGGATCCTTTTCAGATCTTCTCCTGATGGTGAGTGGCCCTCAGTGATGACATCAGCGGTGCTCTGCATCATTATAATGGTATTGCAGGCTGTTGTGACCACTCCCCCACAGGGGACAGATCTATGATACCCAATAGGTGTGCTGTGTTACCATTCAAAGTCCGTGGTACCCCCATGCACCTCCCTAGGGATGTGAATCTTTGTATAGCACAACAAGCGGAAGCACACCAGCGCACAGCAACCCAACACGTGCAGCGCCCCCAGTGCAATGGTGTGAAAAGACCTTTATAGTTTTTCAATTTCAAGGTTTACATTTTTTATTTGTGGATACTCTTTGAACATTATTTCTAGTTTGGCACATTTTCCTATATTACATTGGATGTTCAAAGTAATAGAACTTAAAGTAATATTAAACTCTCAATAATGATTCCAGATCAAACAAATACACATTGCCCAACAAAGCATTTATTTTCATTTTTGTCCATACACTTTACAGTCATCATGTTTCCAAACAGCTCCAACTCTCCCAGCTCAGCTTCCCTGAACTTCATGTCCAGTACAGAATCACAAGAGACAGAGCAGTCTGCAGCAGCCATCCATCTACTACATCTACTAGCTTGGAGAAGGAAGAAGGAGAGGGCGCAGGGGAGCTGCTTACATTGCTGTGCCTGTGTGTTTGAGGAGATACACACAGCTTACTAGCACACACAAGGGTGGCTTCAAAGGACCGTGCAAGGGAAAGGAGCCACCCTAAAACAGGAATTGGGGGCCAGTGAGAAATGGATTCTGCAGGAAACTAAAACTTTTGAACATCAAGGAGCAGCATTCATTATAAGTAATTTCATCAGCATTTGAAATAGCCTAAAAACCTTTTGATTTTAATATCACTTTAATTTTAGCCAGAGTGATACTTATGTGGCATTTGTATTATTTAGAAAAGAACTATGGAACTATGCATTTTATGCAACACGAATCAACGTGAACTACATCCCTCTGTTCCCCCGAATCATCTACAACCTAAAGCTGGCCATACACCTATACATTATCTGCAGATTTTATATGGTCAGATGGAAAAAGTGTGACAGATTCCTCCATCTACACTAAACTGTGTGGATAGAGGAAACTCCTGCTGGGCCAAGCTTCAGTATCTTGCTAGTCGGCCCCGCTGGCTCTCAAAATACCTGAACAATCTGATTGGATGCAGGCACTGGACAGACCCCTCATGGGTCAGTGGTGGTCTCATGATTAAGATGGGCGTTCAGCCCTTGGACATCTGTGTCCCTATTGGTGTGACCCAGTATGGATATTCTGACTTTGACAGGCTGGTCAATAATTGAATGATTGATTGCCAAGCGATCCCCATTGGTCAAGGTAATGATCAACTTTTATATATATATA